>NW_025224966.1:1109931-1155008 GCF_014066325.1 Apis laboriosa | reverse complement strand
ATAAAATATCGTATTTCGTGTATTTCGTATGGAAAAAAAAAAAAAAAAGAAAGGAACTTATAAAACACCCTAATAATTCTTTCTCTCTTTTCGTTTTCCAAATTCAAGATTTTATTATTTAAAAAAAAATATGATAGAGCAGAAATATCGTATTTCGTGTATTTCGTATGGAAAAAAAAAAAAAAAAAAAAAAAAAGAAAGGAACTTATGGGACACACCCTGATACATATATAATCGCGTTTACCTTCGAGCTCGTTCTTCAACCTGTCCAACTCGCCGGATAGATTTTCGAAATTTATGGTGGAAGCCGCCTCCATGTCGGCGGGTTCTGGAATCGGAAGCGGTAACGGCTCGTCGAAATTGTGATCCTTCTCCTGTGCCAACCTCGCCCTAACTATATAGTGGAGCAACGTGACGCCCGCCACGTTCGACTTCACGTCCTTCAATCTGCCTAGAATCTCGAGGCCGAAACCGTCCGCCTGCCCCCGCGTCCTGTTCCCCCCGTTCATGTAATTGCCGAACGTGAGGATCAACGCCATCACCCTCTTCAGGGAGCTCGAGTTCCGCAAGAAGTCGCAGGTGCTACGAAGATTCGTCAACTTCGACGAGACGTTCGAGATAGCGTCCTGGAACTCGGCCTGGAACATCAAACACGCTATCCTCTCCGTGAAATGATTGATATCGGCAAGTCTCTTGAGGAAAATCTCCGGTTGGTCGAGGGGGACGTCGGGATTCTCGGCCTCGAAAGCTTTTATATCCTCCAATTCTTTCTTCGTTGGCCTCTGCATGCAAAAAAAAAGGTGGAAGGTGTTGATTAATCGTCGTTGATCGACGTGGACACGGTGGTAAAATTTTTGCGCTCCAACGGCCACCACTCGAATTCGAACGGGGACAATATTTGTTCACGCTTGATTGTTTTGGAATATCGTAAATGGATTTCCTAAGCTCTTCGCGTATAATCTTATGAAGTTTTATCTCGAAGATCAGCGATGGAAATATTATTTTCAAAGTTTTTGAGATTTGTAAGCATGAAATACGGTAATGAAATTAGTTGAAGTGAAAACGAGTTTGATTTTTCGTTATCGAAATTAATTCTACTTGGAAAGAGATTAATAATAGAGAAAGCAACGATGAGGATGGAGATGAATAGAGGTATAAAAAGACGAAAAGTAAGAATAATAGTAGATAGTGAGTGTGAAAGCAATAGTTCAAATGAAAATATCGCGGAAGATAAGGAAAGTTTCGATATAAATATACCACGAAGAATGCAATTTGTACCGGCGAAAAATCTGCAGGACAGCAATTTCGAATATGAATGAATCATTACATTTTTTTAAACTATTTTTCATTGATGAATTTATTAATGAAATAGCGCGCGTATCAAATAATTATGCAATAAAAAAATTAGAAAGGAAAAATACTATTGCCCTACTATTGCCCTGACAAACTTGAGGATCTTAATAATATCGTAAAATATCACAACAATATAGACTTTCTTAATATATAAAGATACATAAGATATCGAAATATAAAAGTTTTATGCGTTAATTCGTGCGTGAAATCGTTTTAAGTTAGCTGTAAGAAAACATCGAATATTCCGCGAAATGCGTGGAGCGCAGAGTTAATATCGATACCTACGATCTCGTATATCTGTTGCAACGCCTCCAAATTGATCACGCTCGTGTCCAAATTGTAAACGGCGTTCTCGACCTCGCAGAAATCTACGCGCAAACTCTTCTCCAGTATACCGACCGTCTTGGACCGTTTCGAGTCGAGGATCTTGGCAGGCTGCACTTTAGACGGCCTCGTGGCCTCGTCCGTTCTTTTCACGGGCTTTCTTGACGCGGTTACCTGACGCGAGAAAAGGCCGGCGAACTCTTTCATATCCAAGTTTTTCTCTTCCTCTAGCTCCGCCCACAGCGGGATCTGCGAAACGACGACAAACGATCGATAAATAAATACTCCGCTTTCCCCCCTCCTCTCTAAAGCGACGACAAAAAAAGGAAATATTACGTGCACGTGCGAATCCGTAGCATCGGTGGAGCCACCACGCTCTGTCGGTACTACAGGTACCAATATCCTCGTCCAGTAAAGCGGTTTCATAGGGACCTCGGGGCAGAGTGGCTCCTTCCTCATACCTGAACGGAACGAAGAAGAAGAAGAAAAAGGAGAAGAGAATGAGGTTGTTTCGACGACAAACGGAGTTGTTTTAAACGCTTGTTTCTCCTTTCTTAATTTTTTTTTTTTTTTTGTCCCGTTACTCACACGCTCTGCTAGCCGGGTTCCAACCTCCGTGCGGAGGTGCGGGCAAAGGACTCGGTCCTTGCGACGATCCCTGACTCGCCGCCCCTGGCGGGGGCGGCGGGGGCGGCGGGGGCCCACCGAGGCAGGGCGGAGGCGGAGGCGGAGGAGGTGGCTGCTGCTGATGCTGCTGCCCGCCGGCGAAAACGGACGACGGTGGAGGTGGCGGGGGCGGTGGCACGCCGATCATGGGCGTCGGTGGCGGCGGGGGAGGTGGCGGCGGTGGCCCTCCTCCGGCGATCGGGCCCGATGCGGCCGAGGTTTGGGGCGGGGGCGGGGGTGGAGGTGGGGGAGGTGGCGGCGGCGGAGGTGACGCCTGGCGCAATCTTCCCGCGATCGGGGAGGGCGAGGATGAGGAGGACGGAGGGGGTGGGGGCGGGAGGGGTGGCGGGGGCGGGGGCGGCGGTATCGGGGAGGCGAGGGACGAGGTTTGGGACGGGGGCGGCGGGGTGGCGACGGGGTACGGCGACGGCACGGAGTACCTTTGGACGGAGGGCGCGGGCGACGGGGGTGGAGGGGGCGGGGGCGGCGGAGCGGTTGGGGCGGTGTGTAATCCTTGCGTGATCGGGTGTAGGATTGGCGGCGGTAACGGGGGTGGAGGTGGGGGTGGTGGGACCGCGGCGGTGGTGGAGGAGGTGGAGGATAAGGATAAGGGGGTGGCGGATGCTCGTTGCGAGGGGAGGGATTGCGTCGGCAGGGGTGGCGGGGGCGGGATGGAGAAGGACGGGGGGGAGGAGGATTTGTTGAGGGAGCGGTAGTCTAGGAAGGGCGAGGGCGGGGGAGGCGGAGGTGGAGGGGGTGGGGGCGGAGGGGGCGGTGGAGGAGAGGCGAGTTGCGGCAGAGGCGAGGGCGGCAGGGTGAAGGACAATCGGCCGAGCGGTGGTCCTCGAGTTGTGGTCGTCGGGTCCTTGGAGGCGGCGCTCGGACAACGGTCTCGCGAGTTGGCATCGTGGGTGGCTGGTGAACTTGGTGGCTCTGGAAGTGTTGCCGACGGCGACGTTTGGGTGGATTTACCTTGAGTACTCCTTCCCGCATTTTTGGCGAATTCTCGTAACCGTTCGAGTTCCTGTTTCAATAACTCCTTCTCGGAGTCGCGTCGTCCGTTGCCGGAAACTCGGTCGGAAGTTAAACCGACGGATACGGATGGCGTGTCCCCGTACTCGCACGAATCTTCCTGAAACGGGTGAAAATTGGAATTTAATTTAACGTTAGACGGAGAAGGCGATGAAGGATATTGATCACGGTGTTACCACGAAATCCTTGTTCCGGGCGACGCCATCGATTGTGATCGATCCGATGATACCGTCCGAGACGAGGCTGGAATATATTCTGGACGCGAATTGCTCGACTTCGGCCTCCGTGAGTATCGACTTCAATTGGTCCGGGAGGGCCGAGATCAACGTGCCAACGATACGTCTCTCTGAAAGTGTAGACGAAATATCTAAATGTTTTCACTGTGTTTCTCTTCGTTTGTTAATTTTCCTCCAATGTAATCTCACCCGATCGTTCGTTTCGAAATCAAGCAAAACTCGAAGAAACGAGACAAACATCGAACCTGTGCAATTCTCACTGAACGAGTACGACTTAATGACAAGCTCGTTTCTGGCTTCGACGCCATCGCAGTCTTCCTCTAGCATCTAGCTCTTATCCACATCTGTCCGATCCCTGAAGTTTTTTTCCAATTTCAAGATCGAGGCATGATCGATTCACGTTGATGAACTCAACAATGGATTCACTTCCCCTCGTTGCTTTCTACCAAAAATTTTGCAAACGCTTCGCGATAATGTTTGATCCCAGAGTTAACCTCTGACAGTAGTGAGATAATAATTGCCAATCGTATAACCAAAATAATTTTTTCTTAACCGAAATGATATGCTCCTTCCTGTTGCAACGACCAGCTACGATCCGAAAGAAACGCCACTCCGATAGCTTTCAACGTCATGTTGAAAGACTCGAGTTGAATTTTTTACCGATTTCCCGAAGAAATTTTATGCGAGAAACGAGGGCGTAATCATCGTTGGACGATGAAAACACGAACGCGACGCGTGGCGAATCACGCCTCCTCGATAAATCTTATCGTGTTCCTTATCGAAATGAGACGTCATATATCATGGATGAGTGTACATAGGTATTCGGTCTTTGATCTATGTTAAACTCGTGGATCGTTCGAGTACAAAAGTAGATCAAATATTTGATGAAATTTTATCTCGTATCTTGAAATTGCGCGGAAAATTATTTGAATTCGATTCGAACGAAAAAGTTAATATTAATGTCGACAGATTTATTATGATGCATCCTTTAATAAATATTCCCATGCACATATCGGATTGTATTTATGGATTTTTCGATCGCTATGAATAGTAGCCAAATTCATACATGAATTGCAGATTAAATAAAGAAAATAATAAGGTTAATGAAATATTTAGAATCATCTCTTTGCAGAGCAACTATAGACAAAAAGAATAAATAACGAGAAAAGGATAGAGATAGAGAATTCTTCGTCAGCACTATCTTTCGAATATCAAAGGTACTTCTTTACAAATCATTTTTCTAAAAGTATCCAAGAGATGGCGCTAATATTCAGTTCTTATTCTATCTTATCCTATTTTTTGAAAGTATATTTTTGATACTCAAAAAATAATTTTTATCCTATCGAAAAACGTTCGAAAAATATTGCAAAAAGATTAATTCTATAAATATATAGCAAAAGCAATTTATAGAATTAAGAAAACTATTGAAAAAATTGAAAACTGTTTAAAATTGCAAAATAAGTCGCAATATATAAGTACAGTAGGTAATTTATAATTAATTAATTTATAATTAATATGTTCTATTAAAGTCTATTTTCTGTTTATATTTTTATTTATTTTTTTTTCTTTTCATTTTTTTGTGCCTTCTTTTTCAATAAATTTTTCTTTTATAACTTTCCAACTCTATGAGTTTCAATATAGTATTTTCATAAATATTATATTGATTTGCATAATGGTTCTTTTATGATACTTTTAAAAAAATATTTGTTAATATCGTACAATATGCGCTTTTGTTTATGAAATGTTAAAATTGTATTAAAATTGATACGAGAAACTTGGCTGGAGTTTTAACTGCCAGATATGAGCTAAAAAATTTTGAAATTTTTAGTGGAAAACGAATTATTAATGAATTTTCTCTGCAGTATTTTTGTAATGATGGGAGATACTCTGTTTTTTCGCATAATATTGCTTTTCTCATTTGCGATCTCGTATACCTCCTCGTACATTCTGTTATGCTAATAACAAATCGGAGCTTCGGCGATCCAAACGCGAGATGGCGCTGATCTTCGAAACTTTTTAGAAACTCTCTCACTTACCGACGAAACATCAAATTCAACGATTTTAATAAAATTTAAAAAAACAAACGATTTGAATCTATAATTCTCCGTAATTTAAAAATCATTTAAGCATAAATGAATATGAAGAATATAGAGGTGAGCAATAAAGAAAAGAAGAAACATTTGCTTGTACGTGTTGTATACGTGTTTTTAATTTATATAACGAAACATGTTATATAAAATAGCAATTTATAGAAAATAAATTTTCGAACGTATAAAATAATATATGTAAAGAATGTAAATATGTGCATGCATAGATTCTGTTGAAATTTTTAATCAATATAAGCAAACAAAGAAGACAATAAACTTAATAAGAAACCATTTCATGGGTTTATATAGATTCTGTAAATACAGAAGGACAAGGCATCTTAAGAATAAGGAATCTCCAATGCCGTAAATGAAACGTGTACATAGAAAGGGCAGAAAACAATGAGTAAGTAAGTAAGTATTATATAGAAATATAGCGTCTGCGCTATCTCTTAAATAGAAGGCATCTCTACGAAAGTAGGTAGGTAAAATAGAGCGTTCAAAAGATGGAGCTGCGGTCAATTTTTTTTACTCTCTCTTTTTTTACTCCTTGAAAGAAATGTATTCAAGAACGTTAAAGGAACAGATGATGAATTCTTATCTATTCTTCTTCCATTTCCCTATCGTTCTTCATACTCTTCAATTTTTATCCTATCTCTATCTATCATTATTTGCTATATCCTTCTTCATACTTGCTCTTGTACTTTGAACGTCTACTCCCATTATTATTGAAACTACATCGTGTATCATACTTTATTGCAATGAAATATCTCAAGGACAAAAATTACAAATTAATACAAGAAATATTTTGTTATTCCATTAATTAATTATTGCAATCTAGAAAATCAAATTTTTCGATCATTATCAACGTTCCAATTCTATTCTAACCCAAATTGAAGATACTGAGAAGTGAAAAATCCAATGTGATTTTCCATTTCGTTTCCCCCTTTGCCTATCTGAATATTTCAAAACATGCAACAGTTTACAAACTGTTAATCGAATAAAACGGATGTCATCTCACGGATGACCGTTACTTCGAAACACTCGTTTCCTACTCTCGTGTATCGATTGCCGCGTTCAAACAGAGGAGAGGAGAACGAAACGGCTTACCGAAAAGCGGTGATACGGAAGAGGGTCCGATCCTGTGTTGATCTTTGGCCGTGATCGACGGGGTCTTTGCAGCTTCTTGCTCTTTCGCGGCAATCGCGGCCAATTCCTCGGGATCTGTGAACACGCTGTCGCTCGACGATTCTTGACTAGGCGGCATCGACAGCTCGGCAACGACCATGCACTTGTTGGCCAACCGCCACGAATCCGTGACCAGAAGCGTGGGTTCTTGCTTCTGGATCTGTTCCGTGCTCGCCGCTCCCTCCTTCGCCCTCGCGTCATCCTTCCTCGCCTCTATCGTCCCTCCAGATCCATCCTCGTCCACCTTCTCGATCCCGATCGATCTCTCCTCCCGCGCACAACTCTCCCTCTTTTCCGACCAATCCCGCCTGACATCCTGAGGGCTGACCTATTCGAAAAGGAAGATGTTAGAAGTCGAATATCTCCCTTCTTATCCTCTTTTTTCAACGACAATTGTACTTTGTCTTTGAGCAAATGATCGTTCGAGATCCCGATCCATTTAAATATTAGGGTTAGGAGAGAGGTCATCGTACGACGTCACGCAATTATTCGACGAAAATTCGAACTCCGTTCGATCTCGAGGCGAGGACGGTTTAAAAGACGACAAGCGGGTAGGAACGCGTGTGTCATCGTGCGTCAAACGTGCGTCGTTCTTGAATCGCCCCAACGTGGCGCCAGCCAGCACTGCGGTTAACTGCGTTCCGTCAACTGTCAAAACACCCCCCTCCTACCTTCCAACTCTCGACCAATTTCACGCGTTTCTATCCAAAAATCTATCTCCCTCTCTTTTCCTTCGAAACGAACGTAGCGGCGTTCCTCGCGAACGGATAAAAAAACGTGGGAGAAAATTTCGAAAAATACCTTCCTCTCCGCGGTGGAGGCAGGAGGCGGTTTCGGTGCTTGCCTCTTCTGGGTGAGCCTCTTCTCTACGCCGACCCCCGCCTGCCTGGATCCCTCCTGCTCCTGCTTCCTTCCAACCGTCTCCTCCTCCGCCTCTCCTCCTCCATCCTCGGCCTCCACGTCCTCCAGGCCATCCTCCACGGAGCCCGACGACGCGGTGCTCGCACCGCCTTTACCCTTCCTCCCTTTCCTCCTCGCGTCGCTCTGCAGGTTGCCCATCGCCTCGAACGACGGCGACGATTCCTCCTCGGTTGCGGCGACGAGACGACGGTGACGATGGGAGAAGGTGGCGGCGGCGGCGGCGGTGGTCGGGCTGGACGAGGGTAGAGGAACGGGCGCGGGCCTCGCGAACGCGGCCCTCGCGTAGAACACTCTGAACGTGTTGATACAGAAGCGGGCTATGCCGCGCATAGCCTTTGGACCTGTCCGCTGTGGCGGCACTGTCGCGGCTGCGCCCTCCATCCCGCCCCCTCGGTCGATACGCCGCTCGCCCTCGACCCAGCGTTACCCGCGGCGGTACGCGCCAGTCGTCGCCCGCCCTCTCCCCAGCGCGGTGCTCCTCGCGGAAGGAACGATCACCGGCTCCTCGATCGCTCGCCCCTCGTCGGGAAAGGAGGGACACGCGTCGCCACTCCCGTCCCCCGTCTCATATCCTTTCTCGATCGTGCGGGAGACGCGCGTATGTATATATGTATGTGTATACACGCGAGAGAGGAGTGTTTTCTAGTTGGATTTCTCGAGCATCTTCGACGAGCGACGATATGTTGTTCAATTTCGAATTATGGAATTTGGGGTTGATGAGTTTGGTTGTGGAGAGAGAGAGAGGGGATGAGGGTGGATCGGTGTGAAAACTGTGGTGTGAACGCGGTCTCGTTACGGGGCCGCTTTATCGATCGTTTATCGGCCGTTACAGTGGTGAGTGAGGACGCTTTGGTCGCTCGACAAACGTTCGCGAACACCGAGTCGATTCGTTGATTGCACGGTGAGAATGGTGGTAATAAGTTTTCGTGGATGGGAGGCAATTCCATTCGAGCGATATTTTCTTCTGTTTCTTCTTCGTCGTTCGAGGTTTTTTTTCGGACGAGCAGCTCTTCCTGTCCTGGTGAAAATTTATATAATATCGGCGGAGATATGTTAAACGATGGTTTTTAGAGGGACGGAACCGTTGAAATTCACTGTCGTCACTGTCACTTTTTTTTTTTTCTATCTCTGGAAATTTACGCACGAGAAACGAAACTAGCGTAGCGTACGACGATACTAACGATATAAACACAGGGGAGGGGAACTGTTTTGCATTGAGTCGTCATCGTTCGAAATGCGCAAGCTCGTGCAATCGGGATGCGAGAGACGCGAGGGGGGAGGTGTTCTCGAGGAAGGATTATCGATGTGTACGTTTTCGTTTCCGATAATAATCGGGGTGACTTTCAACAAGCCCGAGTTTTGATTGCTTCGATCGTTCGTTCGATTATCGTTTGATTACTCCCGAAGGTAAGTTTCGATCGAATCGGGTGGAGGATCGGGTTTTCGAAAGGAGCAACAACGGGGACGTTGTTGTTTTATCGTTTATTTTATATCGCAACATAAAATTTGTACAAATAATAATTCGTAATAATATCGTAACTATAATGGACGATAATTGATATATATATATATGTGTCGATCGATATATATCAATTTCAAATTTGCACGCGACACGCATGCGGCGGACGTGATGCGCGCGCAACGCGACGCTTTGAGCGTCCTCTGTCGACGCGCGTAGAGCACGCGCTACACGCGTAGAAATCACTCCGACCGACACTCGGTATGGCAGGGACCTTGTTCGACGATGCGTATCTTCTCGCGGTAACGCTTCCGTTCCCGGAAACGGTGAAATTTGTTTGGTCGGGAGGTCGGTCGGTCGGTCGGTCGGTTTGTCGTTGAAAACGGCGGAAGAACGGTGATTTCCAATCGCTTCCGGAGACGATGTAGTAGCGGTCCAAGATGTATCGAGAAACGACCGAGAATCTACTCGGAGACGTATTTTTTTTATTTCGTCCTGTCGCGTTTTTAAAATTGTGGATAAAATTTGAATATATATATCAACTAGAAGAAAGAAACGCGTGGATGAAAAATCGTATAGAAGTAAAATGGAATAAAAAAAAGAAAAAAAAACGAAAAGGAATTTCTAATAGCAGCGAATAAAGGAGACACCGTCCCGCGGTCGATAAAAAAGCTCGCCCGTTCTCCCCCAGACGATAAAAAAAAAGAAATCATCTTCGTAACTCGGCGAAGAAATGAGATCACAAGTCGAAAGGAACGAACACGATCCGGCTGGTCCTTTTTCTTTTCTTTCTATCCTCCTCTCTTTCTCCTTTCTCTCCTTTATCCCTATATATCTCTGCGGCCTCCCCTAATAGCGCGCGTATATTTTGACACGAGTACTAGAACACGAATTGAAACACGATTTTCGTCACGAACGTCGACGGCGTTCGCAAGAGCGGTACAAAAATAAGAACTTCAACGAAGGTCGCTACATTACGCGATATTTCTAAAACGCGCCGCGTTAATACTACGAAATTAAAGGAGCGCACGGATGCGCGAGACAAGAAATATCCTTTCAACGTTAAAAGCGTAGCTATCGTTAGTTCGGATTGGAACCGCGATAGTGAATTCTCGCGGTTTTCTAACGCGAGACACGGGCAACGCGTCACAGAGTATTCCATCGAGTATTCCACTTTCTCTTCGCTTAATCGTCCTTCTCCCCTCGTGTATACACGTGCTCGTACGGAAACACGTTACGGAACGAAAGGAGAACGAGGCTGTTGGAATTCTTCGTTGGAATCCCTCGGGCTGTCCACAACACGGCCACGCGTCCCACTTCGGTTAAGTACTGATACGTTTACCGTTATTTACAACAGACGAACGTTCGAAAACGTTGCAGTCAGGCGAAATCGATCGATCGCGCGCGCGCGAGCGTGCACGTATCGAATCGCCGCCACTGTCGAACGTCAGACTTATTGCTTAAGTTACTAAAAGCGCGTCACGGCGCAGTCGAGTTATGGTACATGACATACAGAAAAATGTCCCCCGATCGCGGGGATCGTCGCTCGAGTCGACGGCATCGTCCACGATATAAAAAAGTATAAAATGCGTAAACGCGTCGAAACTCGAACGTGAGCGATCGAATTCCGCGAGAATCGTCGAGACACGTTCGAGCCCCGACGTTACACGTAAATACACACGACGAATTACATACGTCGATATTTTCTCCTCTTTTTTCTCTCTTTCTCTCTCTTTCTCTCCCCCTCTTTTTCGTTTCCAACTTTGTTCCTCGAAATGTTTATGGCCTCTTATGGCATCGCGTCAGCCTTTATGCGAGAATTATCTTCTCCCAAGACTCGATCGTTCATCTTTGTCGCGAATTACTTACACGCTACTTAAATATAATACACAAATCGAACGATATTATCGATCGGCGAGAAACGAGTTTCACCCTTCTTTTTTTTTTCCTTTTTTCTTTCTTTTTTCTTTTTTTTTCTCCTCTCCCCCCTCCCCCCATTCCCTTCTTCCTCCTCCTTTTCCAAACGATCAGCTGCCCTTTAACTTTCACAATTGTTCCGACAAAATGATCACTCGAAGCGTTTGGATCCCGTCGTTGTCCGCGAATTCGTCGGCCCTCTTCGAGGATTCCCCGTCCTTCAAAGGGTTCCTCGTTGGCCCGTGCTCGCACCCCTCCGCTTCCGCTCTCTCCTCTTCAGGCGCTCGCTCCTTCGATCCTTTCGCATCCTCCTCTCTCGCGTTCATTCCCCCCAACGCGGACACCGCGACCGTGGTCGTGGACGTGGTCACGGTACTCGCGATCGCTCTGTTCGACGGAACGCTCGAACTCCCTTCGAAATCCGAGTACGTCGTCCCCCCTCGAACCTCGAACGGGAAATCGCAGCGGGTCTCGGTATATCTCGCCGACGCGCGACGATCGCTCCTTCCTTGAACGAGCCTCGACAAGCGTTCCAAAGTTCGCGCCCTCGCCTCGCAATTTTCTTGCGATTGAAACGTTGCCCGACAACCGGAAACGTCCTTGCTCGAGGAGGACTCGACGCCGACTCTCGAGCGAAACTCGCGCTCGAAACTCTTTAACGATTGTGTACCGACCACGATCGAATTGCCACCGTCCCCGAACTCGGCGATCGGTCTCGTCGGATCGACCATCGACAACGTCTCGACGCGACGCTGCTCTCTTCTCTCTTGCTCCGTCCTCGGAACGTTGCTCCGTGCGTTGTTGCTTGCCACCGCGTTCCCCGCTTCCGGCACCGGATCCAATTGCCCGACGCACTCGAATCGGCGAGGCGACAACATCCCGGTCCCGATCCCCGGATTCGTCCCGAACCTAACCGATCCGAGGTCGATCCTCGCGGCTGGCGTTTCCGCCCCGGCGATGCCCAACAATCCCGACTTGTCGATGCGGCGAACGGTGGGCGGCGAGGCGCCGTCCGGATGCTCGCCGTCGTACGACGATCTTCCTCGGGGATGGGAGGCGCGTCGCGCGGAATACGGATGATCCACGGTGGGGGCGAAGGGGGGCGCGTTTACCGCGTACGTTTCTCGATAGGAAAAGCGCAGAGGGGTGGTGGGTAGGGGGTAGAGGGCGGTAGTTGCGGTGGGATTCTCGGCGATTGTTATCGTCATCACGGTGGTTGTAGCCGCGGTTGCGACTACGTTGGGCGACGGGAAGCCGGTCGCGCTAGGCGAGGCGATCCTCCACGAGGATGGCGGCGGCGCAGGAGGAGGAGGAGGCGGAGGCGGAGGTGGCGGAGGAGGAGGAGGAGGTGTCGACGACTCCAGGGGATTCTCGATCACGATCTCCATCCTGTGGCGGGGGGGAGGGTCGCGCGACGGTACGTCCACCGGATGATACGCGGGGCCGGTGGGTGCGGCGTGGTGCTATAGCCACGTGGTGCGGGTCGTGGTTGTTCCGGCTCGCGAGCCGGTAGGCAGATCTCAAACGATTATCTCGCGGATGATCCGCCGCCCCCGGCTGTTCGGGGTCGAGTATCCCGATTCCAGGCTCTCGTCGTACGACAGGCTGACCTGCTGCGGCGGCTTCGCGTCCTCGTCGTAGTTCTCCTGATAGGGTAGACCGGACACGTCGTAAGGCGAATCTGTCGGACAAACAGACGAGTGTACGTAGAGAATGAGAGAAAAGAAAGAGAAAGATAGGAAAGAGAGAGAATGCTCGGCGCGCAGCGTACGTGCAACGGGAGCGGAATGAGGAGGATAGGTGGTCTCTCCACTCGCTGGGAAGAACGTGAAAGCTCTTGGGAATTTTAACGGTCTCGAATTTGCTCCTCCGCCTCAGTAAAGCGTTTTTCCTCGATTTCCTTCTCTTCCTTTTTTTTTTTTTTTTTTCCTCTTTTCGTCGCAACTGTTCTTCTATACCCCGTTTAAGAGGTATAATGTCTTTGTCTTCGAAAAAATTGTGATCGTTTTCCTCTCCCCGTCGGAATTCGGGACACGACCCTTCACGTCTCTTTCCACCCCCCTTTCTTAAATCCCTGCCCGTATTTGACACCTTGGTGTACAAACACGCCGTAAGACAATTCGGTAACGAAAGAACAAAAATGGCGGATCACTCGATCACCGAGGAGAATTTCTAATATCCGGAAGGACTTCGGTGGAGGAGATCGGTTTATTAAGCCTGTCGGGGAACTGTCGAAAACACTGTTGAAACATTTTTCGATCCCAACTTTTCGTATAACTAAATTGCTCGAGAACTTGCGACAGATAGAATTGAATGTTCTCATCAAGGCGACGATGGTGGTGGAGAGGACGATTGGGGGATGGAAGGGGGATGGACCAAAGAATACTACTCACCGACGTGTTTTTGAGACTTTACGACGGTGGCGAATGGTTCCGAGCAAAACTGCTGTCGACTTAGATTATGGCTCTCCCTATAATCCTCCCTCTGGGGGAGGTAATGAGGGTGGGTCGGGTAATCCGACTCGGTGGTCGCGTATCCGGCCAGGTCGTAGGGTTGGCCGACCCCGTTCGCTGCGGCCGACTTCATCTGCCAGATCGAGTCCTGCGAGTTCACCGAGCCCCCGTTATTCGAGTTCGAGTAGCTGTTGTCCATGTAGCCCATGTTCACGCCTGTGAAACCAAACCAATATTATCAACCATATATCCTCCGTACATTTGTGCGATCTCGAAGAAGAAGAAGCTCGAGTCGAGAAGAGTTCTTTCCCGAGAACGATTGAATGAAAGATTGAAGAAGAAAGGGAGGAAGAATCGTCTTGCACCACTTTTTTAAATATAGAAAAATACTGAGTGGGTAGAAAGAAACGTTAAATTGCACACGTGGAGACGAGGAAAATTTCTTTCCTCCTATTATTCCTATTGCAAAAATTACTAAGAAAGAAACGTTGTTTCTGCCTACCGTTGATGTTGTGGTTCGGTTGATGGTATCCGTAGCCGGGTTGCGAGTAAGCTGGGGTCTTGGAGTCCTCCATGGCCAGAGCGTGATCCAAGCTGTGCTCCAACGCTTTGTTCTCCGCGTAGTAGGGCGGCGGTGCCTGGCTCTGCTGCCCGTTTCCTGCTACGAGGCTCGGCCGTACCCTGGAACGAGGGATCGAGGTGGAAATCGTCCGATTCGAGGTTACGAGTGAACCTCGAGGCGGGGCACACTTACGCGTTCGAGTCCATCTCGTAGTCCTTGGCTTTGGTCGCGTGTTTTCGACGACAGCGGCAAAAGAGCAAGAGCAGGGCGGCGAACAACAGGAACACGGCACCGCTCACCACCAGAGCGATCAAGGTTGGCGTGGCGAGTGCGCCGGCCTGGGCGATGTACGACGGGCCGACTGGCGCGAAAATTCAAATTTCAAAAATCAACTCGGCTCGATCGATTCTCACCGTGAGATTCCCTCATCGAGGGAAGAGGGGGGCGGGAAGAAAAAGAGAGGGGGCTTGTGTACTCACTCTTAGCCTCCCCGTACTCGCCGCACTTCTGCCTGTCCGCCTTCAGACACAGCCTGACCCTTAGCCTGGGCTCGTTCGCGTCCAGGGACTCCGGGTCGTCGAGGACCCCCTCCCTCTGGGTGGGCGCGCTGCCCAACACCTCGAGCGGCCACTCGTCGAGGATCCTCCACTGGGACTCGTCGACGGAGGCGGTCGACGGCCCGTCCAACTTCTCGATCGAGGCGACGAGCGAGAGGCAGGTGGCCCCCACCCCGATCGCCAACATGCCGCTCTCCGGGTCGTAGCTGACCCTCAACGGGGCCGGGATCCTTGCCACGGCGGTGGTCGCCGTCACCTCGTCCGAGTAATCCGAGTGGTTCTTGGTGTTGTACACCTTCACCTTGAACGTGTACGTCTGGTGCTGCTCGAGGTTGGTCACGTTGCAGGGGTTGGAGCGGCGGCAGTCGAGCTCGAGCCATTGGCCGGCGGGCGGCCTCGGCACGGCGCAGTCGGGCGCCACGATCTCGTCGCCGGCACCCGGCACCCTCCTGTACGAGACGAAGTACTTGGTGATGGGCAGGCCGCCGTCGAAGCCGAGCTCCCAGAGGAGGGCGACGTGGGTCGGGCCGATGTCCATCGCGGTGATGTTGATGGGCCTCTCGGGGGCCCCCTTCGGCTGGAGCCTGATGGTCGAGGTGATGCTGCCCTGGGCGTTGGCCGCCCTGCAACTGTAATCCCCGTAATCCAACTCCCGGATGTTGGTTATCCTGAGGACGGAGGTGTACACGTCGTAATTGTCGCTGGTGGTCGAGATCTCGTAGTGGCCGTCGCTCGAAGAGCCTTGGAGGCTGGCGGCGTTGGTACCGAAGCTCCACTGGAACTCGGGCTTCGGCCACGCTTGAACCTTGCACGCAACCTCGGCCGTCTCCCTCAAGTTGTACGCGACCTTTCCGTGCTGGTGCAACGCGATGGGCTCGTGCTCCACCTTCAGCATCATCGTCGACTCCACCTTCTTCACCTCGTTCACGAACACGCACGTGTACTTGCCCCGATCGCTCGCCACGATCTCGTCCGTCTGCGGCCTAGCGTGGCCCAAGAAGCTCAGCGTCGAGTTCACCGTGATCACGTTCCCGTGGCCCTCCGACGCGCTGGTAGTCACCTTGTACAGCCTCTCGTCCGCGGTCAACTCTTGGTCGTCCTTCAACCATCGTACGCTCGGACGGGGCTTCCCTTGGGCGACGCACGACACTTGAAACGAGGACTCGCCCACCCTGGAATATAATTTTTTCCTTTTTCCTCGAAAAGAAAATTCTGCTTCCATTCTCTTTCCAGGAAGGAGGGGACAGAGAGAGAGAGAGAGAGAGAGAGAGGAGCGAAGATACGCGAGTAAATAAAATGGACGGTTAATTTTCCCCTCTTCGTCGTTAAAAATACAGGAACGGATTGTAGGATCTTGTATCGCGTCCTTCCAGAGAGGGAGTATAATATTCCGGAGTATTTTTTAACGGCAAAGAGACGGTAATTAAGCATTCCGTTTCCGCTCTTTATTATTCTTATTACGTCCCGTAATTGTAATTGCGATCCCGTATCGGATGTGTTGTACCAAGATGAATTTTTTCCCTCCCCCCGCGAGGGGAGAAAGAGAAGGATTTCTCGTCTCCCTTACCTCCCATGTGTATATCTCCATCCCTCTCTTTTTTAAAAATCCCCAGAGGTTAGCGACCGACCCAATTTTCAACGCCGACAGCGATATCTTAACTTTTCCCCTTCTCGAAGAAGAAGACGAAACGGGAACGAAAGAGAGACAGAGACAGAGAGAGGAGAATTGGAGGGAACTGAAAAAGACGAGGAAACCGGATACTCACTTCCTGGTGACGTGCGGTTGCAACTTGGTGAGTATCTTGGGCGGTTGGTGGACGGTGAGGTTGACGGATGCCGCCTCGCCGTTCCCGATCTCGTTGGTCGCGTGACACTTGTACGTTCCCTCGCTGCCCAAGTGGACCGAGTCGATCTCGTATTTGGGGCCCACGTTGACCGAGGGCATCGACGTTGTGCCGGACTCGCCCTCCTTCCACCACTTGTACCTAGGCTCCGGGTAGCCGGCAGGGCTCGCCATGCACGTGAGAATCACCTTGGATCCCTCCACGGCCACGGGGGAGTCGGGGGTGACCCTCGCGGGGCCAGGTTTGTGCCTGACGCGGACGGTGAGCCGCGCGGTGGCCGAGTAGTTGCGCCGCTCGCCGCCCGACGGGTGGATCGTGTTCACGGCGCGGCAAGTGTAATTGGCCGCGTGGTCGGCGGTGACGCGGCTCAAGCGGAGGATCGAGCCGAGCTGTCGAAAATCGGGGCGGCCGTCGCGCAGCCACTCGATCACGGAGGGCGGGGGATTGGCCGTGACGTTGCAGTGGACGGTGACCGTGTCCTCGACCTCGGCGATCCTCAGGGGGTCGCCCTCTATCGAGACGGTGGGCGGATAGAGCACGTCCAACAGGAGGGAGCTCTCCCCCCTCTTGCCGAGGCCGTTGTCCGCCTGGCAGGTGTACTTGCCGGCGTCCTGGACGGCAACCCTTCGTATCGTGTGTTGAAAGCTGGTCGCCACGAAGCTGCCGTCCCTCCACCACCTCACCATGCCCACCGCAGGTTTCGAGTCGACGCGGCACTCGAGGTTCGCCGTCCCGTTCACCTCCACCTTGAGAGGGTTCTCGGGGCCGACGGTGACCCGGGGGAAATAATTCACGTCGAGGGTGACCGTGGCGTTCAACGTCTCGCCCTCGCGCATCGCGCGATTCCTCACCACGCAACGGAACGTCGCCCTGTCGTCCTCCTTCTTCGGCTCGACCGTCAGCGCCCTGCCCGAGTGGAGGACGGCCGTCTCGTTGCCGCGGTACCACCTTACCTCGGGCTCGGGGCTGCCGCCGTTCGTGTTGCACTGCAACTCGAGCTTCTGGCCCTCCGTCGCGGAGGCCGAGGTCGGGGATATGGTGGGCGGCCCCGGCGCCCTGAGCACGGTCAGAGTGATGAACTTTCGATGCAGGTCGTGCCCCGTTCCGCTCGCCTTCACCCGACACTCGTACTTGCCGTTGTCCCTCTCGTACGAGACGTTTCTTATCTGAAGGTCGTAGCGACCCTCCTCCAGATTCATAAACACCTTGTACTGGGGCGATAACGAGAGATTGTCGATCGCGGCGTTGTCGTGATTATCGTTCGTGTGCGTCAACCAGAAGCACGTTACGTTTTCCCGGGGCGGGGAGAAACGGCACTGCAGCTGTACCGTCGACCCCTCGTGCGTGTCCATCTGCGTCTCCTCCACGCGACCCTGTGCCGCTGCTGAAACACATCGAAGCGAAAGGAAACCGTTCGTTAGAAAAAAAAAGAAAATAAAAAAAACCGAGTCTCATTACTCCCCCCTCCTCCACTATATTTTTCATCGAGCTCGTTTTCTTTTCATCGCGCCACGTGCATTTCCTCTGTTTTAATCAGCTATTCCCGTGCGACAGTTTTTACGATTCGTATATATATATATATATCTTAGAATATACGCCAAGGAATCGTGATTTCAATTGTTATCGATGTACGTATAGATGTAATATATATATATATATATATATATACGGAAAATGATGGACGTCGCGACGGAGCGACGATCCGTCGGTGTCTCGTCATTGGGTCGCGTAACGGTAAAGCCACCGGTTTGACTTCTCGTTCGTATCGCCGAGACCTCACTTCTTCATCTTCCTTCGTCTTTCCCCTCGTTCGCGACGTAAGCCCCACTCCCTCGTTTCTTGGTTCGTTCGTTCGAAGGGATCGTTTCCCCTTTGCCTCTCCAACTACTTCACCCATACCACCGTCCGTCTGTCTCTCTCTCTCTCTCTAACCTTCCTCTCACCTTTACGCGCCCCGTGCAACCCATCTTTACTCTACCTATGCACGAGTCTATATTTACGTCTGCTTGTCTCTCTATAAATCCATCGAGACCGTTCTATCCGTCTTCGTTCGTCTCTAACCCCCATCTTAGCTATTCATCGACCCATCGTAGTTTACGTTTTACCCGCCTTCCCTCCCCGCGTTTCTCGCCGTGGCTTGTTTACTTTTCGATAGCACAGCTTTCTTGCTCGCGTGCCATCGAGCCGATGCTCGATTTCTTCTATCGGGACACCAACCTATACCGTGTTATGTTTTCCTATCTTTACGAGCGTGCATGGAACGTGGTCGAACGAGCTCCGATTTCGATGTACATATACATATACGTATAGATGTATATATGTGCATACATATATATACATATATATATACATATATTTAGTTACTTACTTACTTACTTACTTACTTACTTACTTAGCTGTATCGTCGAAAAATCGATCGAACGGATCGAAACGAACGAGCATCGACGTTTCTCGACGGTTACGCTAACGTACCGTATTATATATCGAAGAAGCAGCTGCAAAGCGAGACGCGGCGTTAACGCGTCGCTCGTATACACGGAGACACCTGTGGCAGCCCGGCTACGTCACGAAGCCTAATACCGTCGCGGTGTCGTTCGCTATTTCTCGAACGAGAAGCTGTTTAAGCGAGCCACGTTCTGCATACCGAAACAAATTTACGATCCCGTCCGCCATCGAGAGCAGCTCGGTCGAATTTGCGTTTAAAGCGGTATCAAATAGGGAGAGAACGTTCGCTCTATACTTCGTTCCATATAATCCAATCCGTTGGTACGAAGTCGAGAGAACTGAAATTACACGCGGAGTTTCCATTGGCCGAGGCGAAAGGAGGCCTTCTCGGCCTCGAGCGCGGCTCGGAACGGGTTTGTTAAAAGGACGCGCAACAAAACTTGGCTACGAACTGCGACATACCGACACGGCACGTCGCGAGAGTCGCGACGCCATGCAAGGACTCTGTTTCTTCTGTCTTCTCTCCTCTCCCGGTGTGTGAAAACAGTGTATTTCGTCACGTATCGTGACGACACGACGCTGTGTAATATCTTCTCGGAATTATATAGGAGGAAAAAATTGAAAAAAAAAAAAAAAAAAGGAAAACTAAGCTATTTTCCTCGAAAGCGGATAAATGGAACGATTTCGGAACGAACGTAACGAGAAGCGAAAACGAAACTCTCGATCCCCAGGGATTTTACTCACCGGGATGCAGCAGCAACAGCAGCGAAGTAACGGCGATAATCGTCGTAGTTCTCGACGATCGAATCCTATCCATTCTATCGGCAAAACGAATTCCACGAACAGTTCGAGTGGAACGGAACAACGAGACACGCAAATTGCGCGGCTCCATTCGCGTTGGAGGACAGAGTTCCGCGTTGCACCGACTTTCACCGAGTATCGACGATGACGACGACGCTGCGCGAATTTTGCCAGCACGCGGCATCGATGATCGCATCGATCTCCTCGATCACGCTCGCCAACACACCCAACGACTCACTGCACCTATCATATCCGTATATTCGTTCTATTCGATCACTCGTCTCACTGTCACACCTTTTCTTCTCACTGTATCTCTCTCCCTTCGTCGAAATCGTTGGAACGGAGATGATAAGCTTCATCGGTCGTGATTCCTCCCTGAGGCGATCGTGTCTTCCTCATGCACTCGATGCACCCGCGATGTACGAACAATCACGACTACCGGCAAGGTAGATCCGCCGAGTGAAAAGAGCAGTATCCCATCGTCGCACGGTAATTCCTCACTCCGGGAGAGATTTCTCAAGCGTTCAACGGCGGCATTCTGTATAGGCGAAGAACGGCGAGGCTCGCACGCTGATTTCCATCGCGGGCATCCGTCCGTTTCGCGAAACGGACGAAAAAGGAAGGTTTGCGCGCGATTTCAAAACGCCACGTCGCAACCGTCCGTCCGAAGGCACTCCTTTGTTCGAGGCTTGCACGTATGGTCCGATACCTAAATATCTAGGCACACGTTCTCGTGCACTTCGGTGCGAATAATCTCCTTCGTTGCTCGATCGTACCGACCGTATTACTTCGCACCTGGAAGAACGTCACTTTCCCCCGTCCGTTTTTGCGACAGACGATTGGCCGATGCAAAAATAGTAGCAACGGACACGCGATGAAAGGAGGGAAAGCGGGACAAAAATAAAATGGAAAAATGTGTCAAGAAACGGGAGAAGAGGAGACGATCGTCGACAACAGGTACGGGAAAAAAACGTGTGAACGAACGTTGAATACCGGAGGACGGAGTTTGATTTGAGAATAAGAACACTTTGCGACAGAGACGTAACCGAAGTGGCGTTAAAAAAAAAAAACTCGAACTCACGGAAAACGTTAACGCAAACACACTCGACGAGGGTCGCGCAACGACTGAGCTTGGGGTCGCGTAGCATCGCCGCTACCCCCCACCGGTCGCCTTCTCCCCCCGTACGTCGCATCCCCCACTACGGCTTGGTGCGCGCAGCGCGCAACGTACATACATTACGCATACAAGCATCGGTTGGTCGGTCGGTTGGTTGTTGAGCGATGCACGCTCGTCCCAAGTATACCGTGCATACTACGTAGGTATACGTAGGCACGGTGTGTCGGACGGATGGTGGTGACGATGATGCTGGCTATATGGTGGCGAAGGTGGCAGCGGTTGGCTAAGGAAGACGAACGAACGAGCGACAAGGACGGAGAAAAGTAGCGCGAAGGAAAGAAGGATGGATTGAAAAGGGAGGGAAACGGAGGGAAACGTGCAGGGCATGACGAAGACGAGGCAGTAGACGAGGCAGAAGCGCGGGGGGAGGGGAAGAGAAGAGGCAGTGGTGGTTAGAAAAGGTAGACGGCGCGAGAACAGCTTGCCCCCACCGACCTATGCGGCAGGTGGTTCTTACCGCCATGGGCTAGGAGGCCCATGGGACTGCCAAACGTTCGCGCGGCCGTCTGTCGCGCTCGGCTTTTTCATCGGCAACCGACCTGCTATCGACCCCCGCGCAATTCTCTCTCCGCCAACGGTCTCTACAACGCACGGACAATCGATCGAGAAACGAATAAAACAAATAGTCCTCCTACCTACCTAGTTAGACTACGGAATTATTTAAAACAGTTTGGAAACGGAGAAAGAGAGGAAAAACTCGAAAGATTTTCGGACACCTCGGGTGCAGCAGGTGTCCCCACCTTTTTTTTCACGGCGATCGAGTCTCTCTCTCCGCTTCGATTCATCCCGCCTCGCTATATACCTGCCTTCCAACTTTCGTCCATCTGCTTCACCCAGAATTCTCTATCCTTCTAAGAATACGAATAAATGGATTCCAAGGCGGAGGATACCTAAAGGTGCGTCGGACATATGGCCCGCGTGAAAATCCCACCCCCGCACGAACCGTGAGAGAGACCGTGGAAACGAAGGGTGAGTGCGAAATGAAATCGAAGCCGGGTCTCGAGGACAAGAGGGAGGAGGAGGGAAGGGAGGAGGAGGAGGAGGAGGAGGTCAGAAACGAGTCTCGACCCGGTTGGTAGGTGGACTCGGCCAAGGGGAAACGTTCGTTGCTCGATCGGTTCCACGACCGTTTTAAAAGTCGAACGGAGGAGAGGGAGGGGGGAGGCGAGATTTGCGCGCGAAACGCGTGGAAAATGCGCTTAATTAAACGGTAACGATTCCGCCGATTCCGCCCCGTTAACGAACCTTCCATTCCCCTCGACCCGAGGAGGGACGGTCAGCGGCCGATAAGCCCGGCAAAATCGTCGAAATAATTGCGGCTGTGGTAATTGCGCTACGACCGATTTCTCCCCTCCCCCTCCTTCTTCCCCCACTGCGCCCTCTCCAACTTTTCACCGAGCGATTAAAACGCGTCGTGGACGACGTAAACGTCCGCGTTCGAAGCGTGCTCCTAGCCACTTCGATTCGATCTTGCCGCCGAATCGAAGTGCATTTGCGCGAAAAAGTGTTGTGCACGGTGGAGAGGATGGTAGGCGAAGAGGGAACAACCGGACCTCGCGCAGCCTCCCGTGGCTGCCACGGCCAGTCACGCGAACCATTAAAGATTCAAAGGCCCGGGGGCCGAGCGAAGGAGAGGGCGAGCAGATGGTCCCCGAACCGAGAAACGAGAATCGTGGAGAGAGATCTTGACAGAGAGAGCCGGGAGAGGAGCAACAGGCCGGGCTCGGGCCCCGAAAGCGGCAGCAGCGAGGGGGCGAGGGGGAGGAGGAATTACACTAGGAAGCGGCAACACCGCCGCGGCGCGGTTACGTGCTACGGTCGTGCCGGTGACCGAGAGCTCCGACCCCTCACCGCCACACTCTTCCCTCCACCACCTCTCTCGCAGGAGCTTCTTTTCTACGCGCCCGTCCTCCCTCTCCCACGTCCTCTTCTTCTTATTCTTCTCCCCCCCCCGCCCCTCCTCCCCTCCCGCTCCCCGCCGCCTCTTACCTGTTGTAGGCCGCGCTCTCCTGCCCGTTCGCAGCTTTCCAACCTTCCAAACAACGTCACGTCCGACAACGTCGCAACTTCCCCGATCTCGCAACACCGTCGAGCCTTCGCCTCGGCACGCGGGAGCTGGCAACGCCGCTGCATCAGGCCCCGACACTGTGTTCTCCTCCAGACCCAGCCACCAATGCCACCGCTCTCCGCTCGACTTTCTTACCGTTACCATTCCACCACGTGCACGCGTTGTTATCGGCGCCAGCCTTTGTTCCACCATCGACACGGCTCGACACGGAGGCGACGATATTCGTCGTTTCGTTTCGAACGAGAGGTGTCTCTTCCCCCGCGTCGTCGAATCGTTGATCGATCACGTTCCAACCCCTAATCGTGGAAGCAACGTTTCTGCGTTTATCCGTTCCATAAATCGTGTCCCTGTATTTCTCTCTCTCTCTCTCGAAAGAAAGAAAGAAAGAAAGGAAGGAAGAGAGAAAGAGAGAAAACTCGTTTCCATTCCCGGAACTGTTTCCCGTTCCCAAGTATCGTTCTTTAACACCGCCCTATTATTCCTCGCTTCAAACGACGCTCCGGCTCCCCTATTGAACTCTCTTTCGAGGTCTAATTGGCGGCCAAGATTAGAAAACGCGCCACGGATCGGAGAAGAGTGGCGAGACGGAGTGGCGAATATCGCGAGGGCGTAAAAAGCCCCGCGCCATTAACAGAGACGCGAGATATTTGCTAAGCCGTTACCGCTCCTTTTGTCTCGGTCTCTCTACAATGGAATAGGTCCAGACGCGAAACCGGTCGGCTCGACCCTCTCCCTCTCCCTCTCTCTCTCTCCATGGCGTATCGCGACGCCATGGGCGAAGCGACGGAGCGCGATGCCTTCGAAAATGGATGCCGAGCAACGACGATGCCAGCCGCCGGTATATGGAACGCATCCACCTACGCCCCATACGAGCGCGGTCGCTTTCCTTGCACGCTACTACTACCGTCCCCGCCTTTCGTCGACCTTGGAATTCCTGATTCTCTCAGCCGTCGTTCGCGTCCACCGCGATACGCGTAGCCTGCTGCTCGAACAAATACGAGGTTTCCAACCTGGGTGGAAACCTCGTCCTCGAATCGGACGCGTTACGAGACGTTACGCGTATACCGCTAGTCCGATACCGATATTGGGTGGACCCCGTTTCACGCTCACGTGAACACACCTATTTAATCTTTTTTCTCTCTGTCAAAATTAAACGCGAAAACAAAACTGGCATTTGAAAACGAATTATTACGAATTATTTTCTTCTCTTCGTTCGATTGTTCTGGGACACCGTGTATAACGCAACGGTCCCTGTCCCGGTTCGGGCGTCGAAGACGATGGAAAAGGTCGTCATCTCGCGAGAAAGGAGAAGCTGAGTAAAACCGCATGGCCCCGGGAGAGCCGCGTGTAACAAGAGGCTCTTTCATTTCGTGGCCGCAGAAAACGGTGGATCGACGACAAAAAACTCTCTCTCTCTCTTTCTCTCTTTCTCTCCTCTCAGGCTCGAGAGCGCTTATCTCTCGTACGTATACCGTGAAGAGCATTCCTGGAGTTCGTGTTGGCGAGGCGAGCGGTGGTCGGTCGGTCGGTCGGTCGGTCTGTCTGTCTGTCTGTCGGTGTTCGACGTGGCGTTAAAAGCGAGGGCGGGAAAAAAAATGGAAGGCGTGACGAGATGAGATGCGGCGGGAGCGGGCATCGGTCGAAACCGTGGTCGTTTACGAAATGAGAAAGAAACGTGTAAACGACGTCGGTTTCGAGAGGCCGATAAGAAAGAACACGTGGCGTGTTGTTGAAACACCGGATAACTAAGAAAGCCGGATATCGCGGCTGTTTCTGTTACTCGACAGGAATAACACTCTGGCCGGTGTTTCGAAGCGAAAACCGCGCGCGAATCGCGGACTCTGACCACTACCTATATTTGTAGACGAACCACGGCGAATCCACAGCGAGGAAGGACGGAGGGCTTTCGAGCAAAAGCGACTGGCCAGCCGAACGAACGGAGGAGGAAGAGAACGAGAACGAGAAAGAGAGAGAGAGAGAGAGAGAGAGAGAGAGAGAGAGAGAGAGAGAGAGAAAGAGGGAGAAAGGTCTTGGGTTCAACGTTTCCTAAGAGAAGATCGAAGTTAAATTTAACCCTGTTCGCGTCACGGTACGCCAGATACCAGAACAGTTTCCACACCGAACACCGTCAAAATTCTCTTCGATTGGCGTTGTTCGATCGATGGAACATGGATATGATGATGGTCCGTAGGCGAAACAAAAACGAGACTCCGCTAGTAGATACGAACCGTACGGACCGAAAATGCGTTCGCGTACGAGAGAAGAAAGAAAGAAGGTCGCGTTTCCGCGGAAAAGATCGCACGACGACCTACTCCACTCTACTCTCTTTCTTTCCGAAATGAAACGATCTCATAGATTCTCTCGTTGAGAAAAGAAACAACCAGGCAACCAGGATCTCGAAGGGGAGATCGAAAGATAAGAAAGTGGGAGCAATTAAGAGGTGTGCGTATGTGGTGTATGTGGACCGATCGAATCTTGGGAAAACCTCTCCTCTCGCGTCTCCCTCGACTGACACGAGTCAAAGTCTCTGGGGACTTAACCGATAAGGAAGACGATATATCGGTATTCTTACGCCTATGCGTTGTCCAATTATCGTGAAAATTTCCCGTCTCGTTTATCTTTTCTCCATTACTTTTCCGCCTCTCGTCCCTTCCACACTTCCGATGGGACCCCCGCACCATCGCACGAGCCTCGTTGCGCCCCGTGAAACAATGCGAGTACGTAGACACGTACGTAAACGCACGATAGATAGATACTGGTAGGTAGGATCCGACATCGTAGTCGCTTCCCAACGCCGGCCAAGTAGCGTGGGATACGTATACGAGCTTGTATCACGTGTCTCCGGTGTGCGTTTCTACGCGCAACACGCATCACGCGTATACGTAATGTACGTATCTCCGCGCTGCTGGCGTGCCTACGTGCCTGCGTGGCTGCGTGCTTAGAGAGCCTCCTGCTTCCAAGCTTTCCTTTGTCTCCCCTTCGCGGTTTTTTTCCCTTTTCTCTCTCTCTCTCTTTCTCTTTCCTTTTTCTCCTCTCCCCCCTCCTCGAGAGTGGTCGAACGTGACCGAGCGACCTAAACGCTCTCGACCTCGCCACCGAAGTCTCGCCTCCTCTCGCGTCGCCGTTGTTTTGACGAACTGCCGGAAAAAAGTAACGAGCTTTGCCTTCGTTTACGACCGTAACGAACTCGGTCCCCCCTCCAATCGACCGAAGACCACTAGAAACAAAAGCAACGGCACACACGATCGAAACTGGTAAAAATCGAGGCCGTTTCCACGCATTCGAATATACGTTATTCGAGGAGAATTCGCTCGTTTTTAGTATCGTACCTTCTTTCTTCTTCTTCTATCTTTCTTTCTTTTTTTGTTTTTTTCATCGTTATTACCATCGGTATTAGAAAGTATACCAAGACGCTAAGACCGTTCTCCTCTTTTTTCCGCTCCTCTTTTCTCCGCTCGCTCGTTAAAGTCGAAGCATCGAAGCCGACTCTAATCGTGACACGAGACTCGCATTAACCGGCCGATCGAAGGAAGAAACTCGCGTCGAATATCGCGCAACCGGACCCTCGATAAGGAGACGAACCTATATATTATATTTGCTCGAGCAGCGTCCTCCAAGACTTTGTGCAACGAGCGCATTTTTTAGAGCGAATGTCGCTCGTAAATCTAAATTTGAAAACACGCCGCGAGAATAGGAGTAGGAAGAGAAACGAAAAAGAATGCGATGACACATACAGAATAAATCGCGACGATTTATCATCGAGAACGCTTCTTTCTTCTTCTTCTTCTTCTTCTTCTCCTTCCCCTCCTCTTCCTTTTTCTACCTTCTCGGCTCACGATCACACGTTGGCTCGCGGATCGATCGAAAAACACGACGCAGTTCTCTCGACATCTCTTATCGAAGCCTCTCTTTCGCTTCCCGAAACTGTATCCTGCGAAACTGAGCGAGAGAAGTTGGTCGCCGACACCTGTTGCACGGATATCCGCCACGTTTTCCGCGTGCGTTGTGCGCGCGCCCTCGTGCACGAACGCGAGATGGGAGAGGAGAGGGGGGGAGGGAGGGTATCGCCGCGCGATTAAGCCGCTATTCGCGGATTTGCGTCGTGTTGCGTCACACGATATCGATATCGCGATGAATCAATCCAGCCAAACGATCCCAGGGCCTCGTTCGATTTTCGAAAACTCGCGAATAACTCGCAATCTATTCTTTCTTTTTTTCCCCCCCGCTGCTCGAGCACCAGTTTCTTTCGAAACCACAGGAAACCCTTTAAATTCGAATATAAGCGCGTTTGATAAACGAGCTTTAGTTTACCCTAGTTTAGTTTGCTTTGCACGTTTCTTTACACCGAGTTTCAATTGAGTTTTGTCAAACCACTCGTTAAACCAGTACTATAAATGCGTGAATCCACCGGTCGAGCGTCCAGTGAAAGAACAAAGGGGGAGGGAATGGGGAGATCGATAACTCTCAAGATCGACCGTTATCCACCGATTTCCTCGGATCGTAGCACCCGTTTCGAGCGTGCGTTCGCGGTTGGCGAGGCGCGTGGAGGGCCGAGGGACTCGCATCTGCGAACCCGTCACACCGGTCCCACTCTTCTCTCCGCGCATTAGCGTAGCACCCGAGTTTTCCAATGGCCGCTTCGACCAACCGATTTAAAGGGCTTCCACGAAGAAAGAGAGAGAGAGAAAGAGAGAGAGAAAGATTCGATCGAGGCCATAGTATCATTACCTCGAGGAAGCCCCTTTTTTTTGTGCACTCGTTTACAAGGAAACGAACGGGGATTAAGTTAACCGTTGATTAAACGTTGGACAACGTCTACTCGACTAATTAATAGTTGGAGGAATGGTAAGCAAATTTAACGAAACCGGCTAATTGGCGGATTATACGAGACGCTTTGCTTAACTCTCCGAGGATACGGATTTTCCCTTGAGGAGAAAGGGAAACAACGTTGTATCGAGAAACGGGCGCTCTTTAAACTTGCAAATCGATCGTTCGAAGAGAACAAAATCTCGGGGCTTAATCCCTTTGGTTTTCTTTGCCCGACGTTCGCCCCGAGTTTTCTCTCGAGGATGGCAGGGTCGCACGATCCAGTGCACAGGATGCCTAGAATTTTCCGAGTGAATCGTTTCTCACGTCGAACGGAAAAGAACGCAGTTTTCGGTGGAGGAGGAGGAGAAGGAGGAAAAGGAGGAGGATATTCGTGTTCCAAATACTACGCGTTCTCGTTGTTCAGGCGCTTTTCAAAAAGCAAGACGAGGATAGACTCGTCGAATTTTTTTTTTCCCCCCCTTTTTTTTCTCTCTCTCGTCCGCCCTCTTTTTTTTCCCAGCCCAGGAAAAATATGGTGTACACAACTATGCTCCGTAAGTTTGTGCCCCGTTGCTCCTTCTTCCATCGCGTGCTCCTCGGACCACGGAACTTTGCAAACCATTTTTCCCGACTTCTCTTACATCCTCCTCCCTCACCCTCTCCTTCTCCCTCGTTTTTTGTCCCGTTTGCCCGGCTCTCGGTCCTCTCCATTCCAGATCCCCCTCCTCCCCATTTCGTGTTTTTGTACGAGCAAACCTGGAGGAGAGACGGAAAATTCCCGATGAAAACTGAAAATTCTTGGCTTTGCGCCATTGGATTCCAGCGGTAGGAGCCGGTTGCCGCTCCTACCACGTTGTTACCTACTCTCTTTCTCTCTCTCTTTCTCTTTCTCTCTCTATTCTCTTCTCCGCCCCCTTCCTGTCGCTCGCTTCTGCCTTTCTCTCTCCGTCTTTCTTTTCACCGTCTTCGTCGCCCCCCCCCCTTCTCTCCTCACACTCACTCACTTCCAACCGAGAGAAGAATCCACCTTTGCCACCACTCCCGGACACTCACACACACCACCTCTCTCATCGCCGAAGGAACGCGCCACTCGATTTCTCGCCCGTTCGGCCCCCCCCTATCCCCTCTCCCTTCCTCTCGTCCCCTTTCGTTTCGGCCTTTTAAACGGCGCGATTAATCGATGCTTCTTACTTTCGCTCGATTCCACCTAAAGCCTATTCCATCTCTAATCACGCGAGATGAATCGATCCAAAGAGAGAGAGAAAGAGAGAGAGAAAGAGAGAGAGAGAGACTACCTAATAGGTTATTATAAAGCACCGGACTAGGTGTAATAGAGGTTAAAGAGTCTCTTGTTCTTACCTTCCCAATTTCAGCCAATATATGGAATAATATCGAACAAAGTCCTCGTGAAAAGTCTGGCTCCGCTAATTGTTCCCCGTGCGCGCCAACCGCTCGACGTTTTACGAGCCTATTACGAGCGTTGACCCCCCTCCCTCCATCCCCCCTTCCTCTCGATCGATAGCCTCGCGGCCAATAACTAGCTAAGCTTGCTCGATCATCGTCATCCTTTTCCCCGAAAGAAGAAGAAGGAATTGTTGAACGTTGAGAGAAGAATCGTAACGCTTCTTTTCAAACCTGGTTCCGTGAATCGAGCGAACAACGAGGACCATTGTGCTCGGCGCCAATCGAACCTATCCACGATTTTTCCTTCCTTACAAGGGAAAGGAAAGACCCCCGTACTTACTTATTTACGTCGATTCCGTTCAGAATTTTTCTTCTTTCTTCCCTTCTCTCTCTCTCTCTCTCTCAAGACGAAAGAAAGTAGACTGTACAGTCGAAATCGTAGCAGCTCGTTACCACACGTTCTCGCGTTCACGATCCATGCTCGTCCACGCCGCGAGCACCTTTTATTTATGGTTCGCGTTGCGTTCGCGTAAGTTACGCAATCCGGGCGTTTATGGTCGAGTAACGGCGCGACTTACTACTAGGCCACCAGTTTACCACTCTCCAGTTTGTAAACTAAACCGAATGCGTACCGAAAGTTTTCTCTTCCTTCGGCTCGCCCTCCCTCACCGCGAATATCATCATCGTCATCAACGAAGCCAGCCCGTTTTTATAAAGGAAGCCGGGTGTCTCGCGTAAATTTTCCCACAACTTTTCCCCGGGACCTGAGCTTTTCTCATCGGGCGCGTTGTTGGTTGCTCGGATGACGAGGGAGGGGAGGGAGGGAAAAAAACGAACCAACGAGCTCGCTTGCCTCGCGTTCAAGGAACGGCGAGCGAAGGAGATCGTTACGCTCGAGCGCATCAACCTTAGCGAAGAAGTTTATCCTTGCGAGCGGGGTAAGGGGAGGAGGGAAGGAGCGTGGATGGAAAGAGAGCGTGGCAGGATGGAGGAAATTAAAAATGGTGGCGGGGAAGAAAAGAAGGAAGAAAGGAAGGAAGGAAGCGGTTATATCGACGACGTACGACTCCGTGCTCCGTGGTAACCTCGATATATAAAACTAGTTTTGTCGAATAGCTCGAGGATATAGCTCCCGTTCCAATGTTCTCCTTTGTTCTCCTCCTTGTTATCGAGCCACTCCTCCTTCTCCTTCTCCTCCTTCTTTTCCTCTTCGCTTTTGCTCCCTCTAGGACTTTTCTCTAGGAAAGGGAGGAGAGCGAAGGCAGAGGAAAGAAGAAGTTTGGATCCGTCGTCGTCCGATAGGACAATCGTGGAAGAAGGGGAATCGTTCGAAGAAGGCCTCGAGAGGCGACGAGCGGAGAGCAAGAACGTGGCAGGAAAGTGTTTATCCTTGAGATTGGACGTTCCGGGAGCTATCCTCGTAATCCCCAGGTGGCAATCTCGTAATCCTGGCGTATAACTTCGCCTCCCTCTCGGCTCCACACCGATTCGCCACCAACACGCACCTCTACGAGGCCGGGGGATATCTTATCCTATTTTATCCGAGATTCGGCCCCATTGTGCCCCACAACGTATATTTTTCACTTCGTCCTCCTTTCTCGAGAAAAAGAGAGAGAGAGAGAGAGACGCAGTGCGAGGAAAACCCGTACCGATTCGCTCGAGAGATCGAGGAATATCGAATGATAAAAGGAAGAGGAGCGTTAATCGTTAAGAGGGGACGAAGGTAGGGGTCACTCGAGCCAGCGACTTGAACCTCCTCTGCCCCCCTCCTTGAAACCGTGGCGACCACTCTGACTTAACGAAAGGTAAACTTTCTCCTCAGCGAGGACAAACTTAACCCCGGCTCTTTATCTCCTTCCCCATCTTCCGCCCGGTTGAACATCGGTCTTTCCCGCGTAATCGAAACGATCGTTCGCTATTCCACCTGTTCCACCATTCGTGGCCGCCTCGTCACGAGTCGCGACGAAACGAGACAGCGTTTCGTCCTCGTGTATCCTCGTAACACGACGTCGGAAAAAAGTGAGAGGAGGGGAGGGGAGAAATGGAACGCGTGCTGGCCCCTGCTTGTCCCGAATCAATAAAAACGCGAATCACGGATATTATATGCACAGAGTTATTCATCCTATCCGCTCCTCTATCGTCGAAATTAATCAACTAGAACGACGAGAGAAACGATCCTCTTTTTATAACGCTTCCCGCTTTTATAAAGTAGAGTAATGAGAAGCGTCAACATTTGCGATTCTCGAGAGCCGATATTTCGAAGCACGCGCGAAATAATGTGTATATATATATGTATGTGTGTGTGTACGTGTATCGATGGGACGAAAGGAGCGTTCCTCACACGGACGATGGAAACGTCACACCGCGAGGATTTACAGAGACAGGACGTGGGGAAGGGAGAGGGGAAAGGAGAGAAGGCGAGTAGTAATTCGATATCTCGGAGGAGGGGAAGGACGTTTATGTCAACAACTCTCCGACAATGGACTCGCCCTTCAGATCACCAGCTTTTGTGTAAACGTACTTGCTCGTTGGTTGGATTATACGCCGTGGAGTCGAGCTAAAACTTTGTCGTTTCGTTGCATCGTTGATTCGAATTCGCGTTTCCCTTCTTGTTCTTCGTTTTCTTGGATGCTTTTTAATTTTAACGATCGGGCCACGGGGAACAGGACTCGACGACAACGATGACTTGACTCTTCGGTCAAAGAAACCGAACACGACGACGGGGCTTTTGGCGAAAACAGTCGGACAAACAATTATGGAAATTACGATCATCTGCATAAAAGGAGAGGGAGGGAGGGAGGGGTTCAAAGGGGAAACGTCGATCCTTTTAACGGAGATAGCGGGTGGAACGTGGTCGTTCCGTAATATAATCGGGAATTTCTGGCCTGGCAAAAATCCCCCGGAGACGTACCCCGTTTAAAACGCCGGCCCCGTTCTCAACGCGGCGGCGATTCGAGCACGAAAAAGAGGCGTTCGCGGCCGTTACAAAGATAGCCCGTAATAGAATTTGAACGATCGGTTCTCGATCGATCGGGTCTCCTAAATCGATCGACCTTCTTTCCTTCCTTTCTTCCTTCCTTTCTTTCTTTCTTTCTTTGACGGAAGAAAAACTTTTTCCCTGGAGGAGAGGAAACAAAAAAGGCAGGAAGGGAGGGAGAAAGAGAGAGGTTAATTCTAATCGTGGCTACGTAAACGAGCTCACGAATAAAGATAAAAAAGAGGGGTCATACACTCACTTTTCTCCTCTCCATCCCTTTCTTTCCGTGTCACTTACCCTTCTGTCTCTATTTTCCCGCATCGTCTTCTGCGGGTCTTCTGTGTTTACCGTACGATCTCTCTTTTTCTCTCTCTCTTTCTTTCTCTTTCTTTCTCTTTGTCCGCTCAGGTTAGGTCTTTTCTAAGCTCTTTCCACTCCCTCGTTCCCTCGTTTCCGCGACTTCCGCGTGGCTGTCCATCCAAGTTCCAACTTGGACGGGAAGGTAGGTATCCCGCGTTAACGATGTCCAGAGGGGGTAAAACGGTTAGCCTCGACCGAAAAACTGGGCGGCACCAGACCAGGGGAGAGGGGAGAGGGGAAACACGAGGAAAGTTGCCTCGAAATTAAAGGGAGGGAAGGATAAAGAGGAAGAAGCGGGTGGAAAAAGTTGCTTGAAAAAAAAAGAAGAGCACAAAAGAGAAGATTGTTCGTTGAGGGATTGCTTGATATGGATATTTCATAAGATGTCTGACATCACCGATCGAATCGAAACTGAAGAGACATCGTTTTCGTCGTCTGCACGGAACGAAACAGAACGTATAACACAGACGGGAAAGCAATTCGATCCGGAAGATAGAGGCGAATGGTTCACGGGGGGAAGAAGAAGAAGAAGAAAAAGAAGGAATAAGAAAAAGAATAAGAGAGCGGCAGCGATGCTATTGTCACGGATAATTGGACGGCTAGTTAACCGAAGCCGGCCAGTAAAATTGGGACCCGCGCTATCTCCGTTACGTCCTCGGTTAAGAAATTTTCCCGCAACGTTTACAACGATTCGAGTCGCCTCTTTGTTCGTTCCACGACCGCGATAAGCCACCGATTCCCCATTCCGTCCTTCCGATCCTTGAGACGGGAGACAAAGAACGGCGTCCATTAGAACGGCGGATTGTGGGAAAGAACGGAAGGTGTGCGGGAGGAGGGGGGACAACGACGAGCTGCATAGGTAATACCGTGTAACGGGGCAATGCGGGATAATCGGGGAATTAAAGTTACACCCGACGACGACGACGACGACGACGACGCGATCTCGTTCGAGCGTGGCCAAGGCTAGTGGTTTCGCCTTACGCTCGTGGTTTCCCTCGTTCGGATACAATTTCTTTCTCTCGACTGGGAAATCCTCTCCCCCCTCTCCTCGCGCGTGTCGCGAGCGCTCAAACTTCTTCTTCTTCCGCGTTCACCGCCGATTCGATCGCCGTTAATTTCGAAGGAAAATTACTAAATTCGATTTTCGCTTTTTCGTTTCTACCATCACACGTAGAATCCAGAATATTATATCCAACGTATACATCGATGTAAAAATTGTTTTTTACTTCTGGAATAACACGTAACGTAAGCTGAATTGTAAATACGAGGATCGCGACGGATGAGTTAAGTAAATGGGAGGAGAGAGTGGAGGAGGAAAGCTTCTCGAAATACCTCTAGGCCGGAACGGGAAATGAAGGTTTCGTTGGTTGGTTACGCGTTTCCGATTCGTAAATGGGTTTATACAGGGAATAGATTTTCCAACTTGTCGATGTAATTCGACTCGGTTTAACGAGTTTTCGGAGACGCGAGTCTGAGATCGACTTCCGTAACAGGAAAAGAGGAGGAGAGGGGAGAGAGGGACGAAAAGAACATTTTCAGCTTGCTCCCCACGCGTGTATCGTTGCGCGTAACGCGCGTTCCACACGTGCTCGACAGATGTTGCGCGAGTTTTTCCGCCACCGGCCGTTCGTCGACCACCCGTGCCGTGATAATAAAGAAAAGTGAGTGGGCAGTGGGAAAGGGGGGGAGGGGAACAAGGAGGAGAATTCGGTTCTATTAAATTTGAACGCGTATATATATATATATATATATATCGATATTATTCCGCGTCGAACCGCGGCAGAAAATCTCTCTCTCTCTCTCTCTCTCTCTCTCTCTCTCTCTCTCTCTCTCTCTCTCTTTCCTTCCGCCAAACGACGGAACGACGGGTTAATGCTCGGGGCATAAATATCGAGGCTCTAATTACGTCGACGAGGCGAGCGCACGCGCCTCCCATATACCGGCCATATTCCCATCGAATTCGTAATTATGGGCTTAATTGAAAACGTGCCCCGGCCATTCTCCGTCACCGACCGAGGTCCCCCCCCCCCCCCCCTCCTCCCCCGTCCTCTCGTAATTCCTAAAAACAAAACTCTCTCCCCTCTCTCCCCGCCCCTCCTCGCCTCACACTATTTCGCGCTCCGCTCGTCGTTCCACACCTCCCCTCCCTCCCTTCTCTCCCTCGATGACCTCGATGCGAGTTACGGTATCGCCGCGACCGGCCACGCTTCGGATCCGGGTCGGTCGTTGTTATTGTCGTCGTCATCGTCGTCGGTCGTCGTTTGTTATTGTTGTTGTCCTGCGCGTGTTGTCCTCCTCTCCAACAAAGAGAGAAAACAGTGGAGGGGGGGGAAGAGGGGGGAGGCAAAAAAAGGAAAACACAGGATGCAAACCGACGGCCGTACAATTTATATGGAGCGGGAACCGAGCCAAGAAGCCGGCGGCCCGCCCGGTTGAACCCCCTCGAATCTCGTAAATCCCCGCGTTCGCGGATACGCGGTGGCGAAGGAAGGATACGCGGGGAGGGTGGCGTGTCCGCTTGGATAGGGAATAGGGAACGACGTAATCGAGGGACGCGACGAGAGGCCGTGAGAACGGGCCGTTCGGGTTAATGGCACTGGAGGAAACGCGAGTTTCGTTTCTCTCTCTCTCTCTCTCTCTCTCTCTCTCTGAGCTTCCGCTCTGAAACGCGACGTCGCGATTGTCGCGAAGGTGAGTGAGATCGACAATAGAGGATCGAAAGATTGATTTTTCGGTGCAGCTGGAACTGGATCCGTTTCCTTTTCTGGCATTTTTTAATAGCACGAGTTATTCTCCCCCTTCCCTCGTGGAATAGATTCCGAGTGGGAAGGGGAAGGGACGGAGAGTGGCCGCAAGAAAAACGAATTCCTCTGTGCGCGCGTATACATACATATATATATATATATATATGTATATATAAGTCGATAACGCGCGGAAGAGGGAGTATACCGTACTACCGTCGTCGTCCCGTAGCTGAGCTTATATAGCCGGTTATATAGGTTATATATCGCTCTCTTTGATCTTTAAAAAGAATTCAATTTGCCTGGAGATTGAGCCAGGGTCACCGAACCGCGTGCAAACGTCGATCGTTCTTCCCCCTCGAGGGGGTGCACCCCGCCGCAGAATCGGTCGCTTTCCCTCGAAAACTGTTCCATCCTGTCACCCGTGTCCCGTGTCCTTTCCTCCTTTTCCCCTCCCCCTCTGTCCCCGTTTTTCCGATTAAACTCGAACCTTCGACTCTCTCTCTCTCTCTCTCTCTCTCTCTCTCTCTCTCTCTCTCTTTTGTTCGCGTTTCTTAACCGAGTTGGAGGGAAACAGAGAATTCGAGACCGATTTCTGAAACTCGGGGACGAATTGAACGACGGCCAAAGTCTGGGACGGGTGTCGAGAAACGGGCGGTTTGGAAAAAGAGGAATAAAGAGGAAGAAGCCACGACTCGACTCGACTCGACCCGGAATCGAAATCCGATCGGAAACGCGGTGGCCGGTTGTCGAGTCGGAACGAATATTCGAAACGGAAAGGGGGAGGGGGGAGAAGGGGAGAGCAATGTTCCAAGCGATGTTACCAGCTCTTGGCCGAGCTCGTAACGAGCATTCATATGATATCGGAATATCCTTAACGGCTACCTTCGCCAAACACCGATCCTCGCGGAAAAACTTATCGCTTCTTAACCGACGACGACGACGACGACGATGGAGACGACGTCTGGCACGATTTTTTTTTTTTGTTCGATACAAGAATACGATACGAGCGGAATAAACGAAACGCGGGGAAACGAATATTGGAGCGCGGATATATCTGGCTTTGGCCAGAATTTTCGCGGGTAAATTTAACTCGGCCCGTTTCGCTCGTTTCTAGCTCGCCTCGTAATCGTATTAACCGGGAGCCACTGCTACGCGAACGGTTCTTTTTTTCTCTCTCTCTCTCTCTCTTTTTTCCTTTCTTTCTTCCTTTCACGCGGTTCGTTGAAAAAATATCCGCGAATAATATCGTTCCGTACACGGTATTTGCCCCTCGTGCTCGGCTCGCCCTCCCTCCCTCCCTCCCTCCTTCCCTCCCTCCCGTTCAAACGAACAGTTTTCGAGAGAAGAACTGGATGGAACGACGGACGAGCGTCGAATTATCTCGTTTCCATCTATTATCTCCTCCCCAATTTTGAGAACATTGTCGAGGAAGAAGAAGAAAAAGAAGAAGAAGAAGAAGAAGAAGAAGAAAACGACGATCGTTCGAATTTTGGAAAGTTTCTTTTTTCCAAGATCCGTGCATCGACTACCCCCCTCCTTTTTTTTACGATTATTACACTCGATTCCCTTCGAAAGCTTTGCCGCCCTTCGGGGAAGACGCTTAATTACCTTTTGTGGAAAGCTAGAGAAATGTCTCGCGATCCTTTTAGGAATCTCCCTCTCCCTCTCTCTCTCTCTCTCTCGGTGCACGCGGCTGAAAGGGATTCGTTTCCTCTTTCTCCCCCCTCCCCCTCTCGCGTTAACTCCGTGACCAGACATTAGCGTAATGCACGGGACGCGTGTCGGGTAAAATTCTCTAGCGAGTGCTGGTGGAGGAGGAGGAGGAGGAGGAGAAAATCGATACGCGCTAACGAGCAGCGAAAAACCTTCTTCCGGCTCCCGTTTGCACGCTTCCCCCCCCTCTTCTTCCTGGCCCCCCTGGTCACCGGCCCGAACTCTCTCCACTTCCGTCAAAGGGAAGCCGTAGGGAAACTGGAATGGAACTAGAATGGAACGAAATTCCAAGATTCGAAACGCTCGAAGGAAGGGGAAAAGGTGTCGCGGACCTCCTCCTTCCCCTCCTCATCCTCCTCCTCCTCCTCCTCCTCCCTCCTTCTCGCGACACGAGCGCGTAATCGACGACAAGGGGTTCACGTGGGATAATTTCACTTTGCTTGGACGCGATAAGGCGATTGCGGAATCGCGTGATCCCCCACGTTCCCCCGCCTTCTACCCTTCACCGCGGTTCTTTTCGCAGCCAACCGACCCTCCCTCCCTCCCTGCCTCCAACCTCGATAAATCCGGGGGAACCATAAATAGGCCGGGTGAGACGCGTCTCGCGAGAGGGTGCGACGGAGGCTGCGAGCTGGCCGCCGGCCAGCGGCGTATTTTCCTCCCCCTCCCCTCCTCCCCGCTACACGAGTAACCACCATCGCGCTATCGATGCTACCTGCTTAAATCATCGATGGAGAGAGAGAGAGAGAGAGAGAGAGAGAGAGAGAGGGTGGGTGGTCGCGGAAACGAGGCGGAAATCGGACAACGAGGCGTTCCTGGCGGCTTTGATCGCGAAAGGAACACGCGTGCACGTGAATCCAATTACGCGGGATGAACACCTCGCTCCGTACCCTCGCTCCAATTAACGGGAAAAACTAATTTTCGCGCAGCGCCGTCTCTCTCTTTCTCTCTCTCTCTCTCTCTCGCCTATTTTTCCCCCTTCTTTTGTCCTCGCTCGTCCGTAGAATACCCCTTTTCCTCCACTACCTTTCGCTTCCTATATGTATTTTTCTATATATGTATATATAATATATACATATATATATATATTTTTTATTTGCGTTGGTTTCGAGCGGCGGCGTCCGGATTGAACGCGCGCGGCCTGCTCGCTCTCGTTCCGCTGAATTTAATTTAGCACTTACCGTATTGGCGGGGGCCACGGTTAACCGTTTAACCGCCTAACGCCTTTGCCAACTTGGGAGGAAGGGAGGGGTGGGGAGCGGAGGGGGAAGCCACGGTGGACAAGCCACCGTTTTTCACCGTCCTCTCGGTCCGTGCGTCTAAATACGCGCACGCTCCGCTCGGTTTTTCTTTTTCTATCCCATCTTGGAAAGTTCGCGGCACACCTCCATCCACCTTCGACTTGGATCGACTCGCCTTCGCACCAGAAATTTTTGGAAAAAAAGAGAAAGAAAAATTCGAGGAGGACTCGAATCGACTTCGAAAGAGTTTAATTTCAACGGTTATTTCTTCTGCTTCATATATATATATATTTTTTTTTCTCGCACTTTTTTTATAGCGGTCAATCCGTAAAAGAACCGAGAAGCGAGAAGAAATCGCGACGACGCGCGTATTCGAGCAAAATCTGATATAAGAGAGAGAGAGAGAGAGAGAGAGAGAGAGATGGTGATGCGTTACCGAAACCTTCCCTCCCTTTCCGGAAACGCAAGCTATTAAACGCAAGCCTTCCCCCTCCCTCTCTATGCTGCAAGCCTTTTAATCAGGCTAATGCGTAGCTTCGAATTATACCGTTTCCCTTTCCAGCACCGGCAACACAGAGGATATCGGGGAAGGTTGCACAGGTGGAAATCAAACCCGGCCGCGTCAACGTCGTTCCTCGAAGTGAAACGAGAACGAATAGGATCGAAATCCGCCCATCTCGAGGAACGAAGAATTGTCATCGCCTTTTTTTGGTAGATGACATCGACTGATATCGTTGCGAAACAGGCAAAAGAAAGAAAGAAATCGATGTTTCCATGAATTTTTACGAAAGAACTTTTACAAATAACCGTATAAATAGCGTTATTTCCTCCTCGAATGAAGAATCGTCATCGTTTTTGCTACGTGGCGTTAACTATCATTTTGAAACAGGCAAAAAAGAGAGAAAGAGAGAGAGAAAGAGAGAGAGAGAAATTACTTTGACATTTTCAAAAAGGGTTTTTACGAACAAATTTTTATGAATTGACGAAACAAGTAACCCGTGTAAATCGGGTTATTTCCTCGGAACGAACAAATAGGATCGAAATTCTTCTCGAGAAACAAAGAATTGTCATCGTTTTTGATAGATAGCTATCGTTTTGAAGCACAAAAACAGAGACAAAAAGAGAGAGAGAGAGAGAGAGAAAGAAATCATCTCGACGCTTTCAAAAAGGGTGAATTTTTACGAAAAAACAAAACAAGTAATCCGTATAAATCGCGTTATTTGGGTTACGAGGAAACCCGACTAGTTCGAAGAAAATCCGCTTTGCATTGTCGAGGAACGCGTATTCCTGACGCGGCAACATTCGCAACGCCATCCAAATATATATATACGAAAAGAGAGAGAAGACTTCCGCCCCCTTTTCCCGATAATCCACGTCATCTCCTCCCCCTTCTCGCGAAACTCTGCTGGACCTTATCCATGTCCATGCATTTTGGCCGCGACCCAACTTTCCCCCAACCCACCTTTCGCTTTCCACCAAAATCCCTTCCTCCTCTTCCTCTCTCTTTTCGTCGTCCATCTATCCATCCATCCATCTGTCCATCCATCCATCCTCCTTCTCGAATGTAGTAGCATAGTCGACTCGTTCGCGAAATGGATCGCGCGAGATCCACGGGAAAAGAGAATGGCAGGGAGGGGAGGGGACCTGTTGAATCGAATAACCGATCTCCCCGGCAAGACACGAAAGAATATATTTCACTCACCTACGGTAATCGCGAGCAGCGCGAGCAAAATCCAACGATGCCTCCTCGTCATTTCCTTTCTTCCGATCGTTCAAACAATCTCACGTCCGCCAAAAACTCACACTTTATCGTTCGCGGTTCTTCCAGAATCTCTCCAGATCTTGCATCGAAACGAAAAAAAAAGAGACGCGACGTTTCACGCGCGCGCATGAATCTCCAAGGACGAAGTCTCGTCGGAGATCGTCATGACGATGAGGGTCGCCGACGATGCAGCTCGCGGGATCGAGATCGGCGACTGAGCAGGAAGGACGACCACGAGGCCGCTTCGAGAGCGGAACGAAATGGAAAAGGGAGGAAGAAGGCACCGCGCGTTGCCGCCACCTCGATAGCCAACGGTTAAATGCGACCGTTTCTCCCGATTCAACGCGTTAGACGAAGAAGCTCGAGAGAGAGAGAGAGAGAGAGAGAAGACGCTGTTCTCGCGCATGCCTCCATGCTCCTCCAAAACTTTCCAACTCCAAATAGTCGAATCGAATTCGTTTGTTTCTCGCGCCACTTCCTCGTGGAAAACAAAACTATATTATTCCCCTCCTTCCTCCTTTCGAGAACGGGCCACGATTGATCCGCCGAGACACGTTCGTTCTTCTCCTCCTCCTCCTTCTTCTCTTCTCTCTCTGTTCTTTGGACGCTCAACGATGCGCAACCGTCGTTAAGCAGGAGGCAGGTATCGCGGTGAAATTACTGGCGCGCGTTTCGACCGACCGCGGTGACGTGGCGCTGCTATCTGCCCACGCGGTGTTTCGTTCGCGACAACGTTTTACGAGAGACGATTCGACCGCGATGAATCCCTCCCCGCTCTTTTATCCGCGAGGTGAGGCGAGGCGAGGCGCGTATTTCTGTATCGGCGCTGCGTGACGCGATGAAAATCGGAACGAGTGAGACGGAAGGAAGGAAGGAAGGAAGGAAGGAAGGGAAGAAGGAGAAAACGATCGTTAAAACGTTTAGATAGATAGAGTGAGAGAGAGAGGGAGATATGTAGAGGTGCGAGGACGGGTGTACGGGAGAAGTTAACCACGGAATGGAGGGAGAGAGGGAGAGAGAAACTCGCAGACTCCGCATCCGGCCGCTCGATGGTAGACCCGTACAATTGTCTGGCATTGTGCTTGCAAATCAAGCGGCGGCCCGAATTTACATGAGATTTACGGCATTCCGTTTGCCGCAGACCCCCTCCTACCTCCTCCTTCCTTGTAACGCTCCGCGATCTCTCGTCCACCAGCGAGACGCGACAAAAACCTTCCTTCCGCGAGGACACGCCTTCGATAAATTCCTCCTCCTCCTCATTCTCCTCGAGATAGACGATCGCGATCTTTTTTTCTTTTTTCGAACCAAATCCAGTCCTCTCTATTGAAAAATGAGAAAGATGTCGCGCGAACTAGATGATACTCTCGCTGGCTTATTAACGAGCGTGTAATCGTTGATCACGATTTACGTTTCTCGTGTGCCGGATTCGTGATTTCCAGGTTTAAATTAGGCGAAACAGCTCCCTCGACGTCTCTTCGTTACACGCTCTCGCGCGAAACTAAATTCCCTCTCTCTGTATCGAGCTTCCTCGTGGAAAATCCGAGGGACGATCTTGACCCCCAATTCGGCCTACGATGAATATCATTCTGTCGATCGAAAAGGGAGAGGAGTGGAACGGTATGCGAGGATTGACTATGGGAGGATCGGCGCGGATCCATTAAGTATTCGGCCGGGTTTAATTACGAGAATAAAGTTTCCGCTCGATTGGAAAAGTTTGCTTTGCGGCGCCTGCATACTCGATCGCGGCGGCTCCTCCTCCTCCCCTCTCCTTCCCTTCCTCTCGAGAGCAACCTTTCTTTACCACCGCGGGAGGGACAGGCGGGAGAACGTCGCGTAAAAATTCCAAGTTCGCTCCGTCGAGTATCAAACAAAGTTCCATCTCTCCGTTTCCTCCTGAGAATTCCCGCCAACCTGAGAGGAAGCGAGAATGTTCGGCGGGGAGTTGATCAAAGGGATCGCGCAGTTCGATGCAATTACTCCGAGAGGAGGGATGTCTCTCCAAGGTAATTCGATCGATCTTGCTCGATTTTATATATCGTTTAACGGGCGGGAGGGAGGGGGAAGGGCGCTATGCTAGCAATTACGCGATATTCGATATTCGCTCGTCGTGCAAATAAACGATGACCTCTCGTAACGAATCGACGGTTCCCAGTTTGTTCGAAGGCGCCTCGTATACACAAGATATATATATATATATATAAAATAACCGCGTTTTACGACCGAAATTCATCCCCTCCCTTTCTTACCCGAGCTTCAATTCGCTCAACCGATACATAAACGATAAATAAACCAACCGTTTCTAAACGTACGAAGGATGGATAATTCTTTTTCGGGAGAATGAAAATGATCCGACACCGATACCGCTTTGTATCTTCTTTCGAATTTTCTTGAACTGCAACCACTTTTCTTATCTATCTATAGATAAGATCGGAAAGAAACAAGGAAGAAGGGAGAGATCCAAATCGGTCACGGATAAACGAGACAGGGGATCTTGTAATTAATCCTTTTGCAGGATGGCAACGTTATTAATTATATCGCGATAAATAAACTCGCTCCGTTGTCTTACTCCTCTCGTCGCCGAGGACGGCGCTCGAGTCGTTAACGGAGTGGCGAAAGCCGTTCGAAGGATTCGAGGCTTAACACGGAAATTTCCATATCGATGTACGTAGTAGTAATTCGGATCCGGGACGAGGATGGAATCCCCGCGGTGGTTGCGGTTCCTCTTCGAGATTCCGACCTATTCCTGGAGAGGAATCGCGATGAAGAGAGAGAGAGGGAGGGGGAGAGAGCGGAAGGAGAGAATCGGTTAAGGGGTTTATCGAGGGGTTGGCCGAGGCGGAGGAGGAGGAGGAGGAGGAGGAGGCGAGCCGTGACCGGGACTTCCTTTCGCACGGCCCCGCGATAAAAGAGGGGACCTCGAGAGATAGCGATCTTGCTCTTCGAGAGTCGAGACGCGTTCGGGAACGGGAGAGGTAAAACACCTCTCTCGACGAAACGTTGACGAGGCCCGGGGAGGAAACGTTGAGGAAACGCGACTCCTCCCTCCGGAGACTGTTTCGAAGTGGGTTGGAGAGGAACAAGACGGAATCGGGTATCAAAGGCTAAACGTTTGGTGGTTCTAATTAGCGGGAAGGATTTATGGGTTGGCCCATAATTTTCCTGCCAATCGATTACTCTTAATAAATAAAAATAAATAAGGATTAATATATATATATATATATATATATATATATATATATATATATTAGGTGTGTGAATAAGTTCTTTTCTCCCTTTTTTTTTACAAATTCAAGATTTTATTATATAATTTTATTATATAATATGTATATAATAAGATTTTATTATATAATCGGGTAGAAGATTACTGTTTCAAAATACTTTCACTATATCACCCTTATTCTATATAATCTTTCCCATCCCCCAAAGAACTCTGTAAAAGAAAAGCTGTTTGATTAGGACTGGATTTGATTATTTGTTCCTGTCGAAAATTCTCTCCATGATAAACGGTTCTAATCTGTGAAATAAAAACGCACCTCGAGGAATATTTTGTAAATAAACCCCAATAATTTTGGAAAAAGGAAATAATAAGAGATGAAAGAAGGTGATAGAACAGAATGGTTCATATGTAACGCAATGAATCAACCTTAAACAACAAATATTGTGCATTCATTTCGTATGAAAAAAAGAAAGCGCACCTAATATGTATTAGGTCTTAAGTTTAAGTTCTTTCTGTTTTTGTTTTCCAAATTCAAGATTTTAAACTACTTTCACCCTCATTTTCAATAACTTTTTCTAACCTTTTTTGTTTTCCAAATTTAAGATTTTAACGTACTTTCATTTTCTATAATTTTCTATAATTCAAGATTTTAAAGTACTTTCACCCTCATTTTCTAAAATTTTTTCCAACCCTTTTTGTTTTCCAAATTCAAGATTTTAAAATACTTTCACCCTCATTTTCTATAATTTTTTCCAACCCTTTTTATTTTCCAAATTCAAGATTTTAAAGTACTTTCACTTTCATTCTCTACAACTTTTCCCAACTTAGTCGGTCAATTATAAATTCCATCCCCGAGGAACGAAGGCTGCTCGCTGATTAAGTCATCGATACAGCGTTTTCTTCCAATGGCGCGTATAAATCATTTCAGTAGCTTGAACAGCCGATTTCCTAAGCTGGAACGCGAACGATGCTTCTCTCGTCGCGATTCTTTTTAAAAAGAAAGGACAGCGTCACGAATTGGGAAGTAATTCGAATTCGGTTACGATCGTGAAAAAGAAGGGGGAGGAACTTATTCGCGCATCTAATATATTCCTTTCGTCAACGATGAAGCGTCGCACCTGCTAAGAAGCTAGAAAATCAGCGCGGAGGAAGAGTCGTGTCCCTCCCTCCCTCCCTCTCCTTCCGCTCGTTCCGTTTCGTTTCGCTTGGCGCGAGGAGGAAAGCGACCCGCTCCAACCGGGCCAACCGACGTTTAATCGAGGCAACGGTTTTCCGCCAACGGGCCCGTGCTCGGACAGGTGGCGTGCTCGCAATTGCGACGCTTTATCGTCCATCTTATCGCCAACCGTTCTCTTATCCAACGACTCTCCCTCTCTCCCCCTCTTTCCAATCTCCCTCCCCTCTCCCCCCTCACTTTTTTCCCCAAATTCCAAAATTCTATCGCGAGTCTATCGAAACGAAGAGAGAGAGAGAGAGAGAGAGAGAAAATANACTCAGAGAGAGAGAGAGAGAGAGAGAGAGAGAGAGAGAGAGAGAGAGAGAATAATTCTTCTTACTTCGAAGAACAAAGACGAGGCGAATAGCTAGGATTGATAATCGACCGACCGATACCCGTACGATGCTTTTCCAGATCGAATGAGGATGCCTAGTTGAATAAAAGTTTCTCCAAGAATTGTAAAAAAGAAAAAAAAGGTTAGGTGGAAGATCGAAAAAAGGCCGCGGTGCGTGATTGAACGCGATACTATACGATATATATATATATA
>NW_025224966.1:1070695-1109861 GCF_014066325.1 Apis laboriosa | reverse complement strand
AGGTGGATGATATTTCGCGGGCCTCCTCAGCGGAGGTATATAAATCGACTCGGTCGATTATCGTAACGGGCAGCAGCTGACTTTAATGGGCCCGACTGAACGCTTCCTTCCCTCGCGCTCGAGCGTGCCCGACCGGATAAAAAGCGTTGCCGAGAGTCGACGACGATCGCGGTGTACTAACCGGTAACGCCCTCTCCCATACCTACCTATACGTCTCGAGCAGAAGCTTCTTCTCCCCCCCTCCTTTCCAAACCGACGAACAGGCCGCGTTATTTGCGAAAGAAGGAAAGAAGGAAGGAAGGAAGGAAGGAAGGAAGGGACAACTCGGCCGATCTGATGACCGTGGCCTTCTTCTCGCGCTCCTCCCTCCCGTTCGGCGAGGCGGAGGGGAGGGGAAAAGGAGAAAATTCGTCGACGGAGGCGAATGTGAGCGAGTGGACATTTCGCAACAGTGTGACGGTTATGTTGCGCTCGACCGGTTGGAAGGGCGCGAGGAAAAAGATGGGCGCGAAGCGCGAGCTAGCGGGGCCTTCTCCTTCGTCGCTCGAGAGTCCGTTGAACTCGACCTCTGCCTTCTCTCCCTCCGCTCCCTCCTCTTCTACAGCGGGATCAACACAGTATCGATATTCGTGGAAAAGTGGCGACGACGATCTTCTCTCGATCGGGAACAGATTTTCCACGTTTCGTTCGAAATTACCCGCGCACACGTTGAAATGAAAGAAAGGAAGAAATTCGAGACACGAATCGAGAATCGTTTTCGAGCAAAGATCCGACCGACGCCAGAACCCGCGTCTTTTTCCTTCCAATTTTTATTTCCCTTATTTCCGTTCAGTTTCGATCAAAAAAAATCTCTTCGCTCCTCAACGGGCCCCTTCTTTCTTCACCATGAATGGGTGAAACGGTAGAACGTCGAGATAATTGGAAAAGTGGCGGGGAATAAAATAAAAGTCAATGTACGAGTGTATAATGTTTCTTCGAAGTGAGGGGACGCACAATTTTTTAATCTTCCATCCCTTCACGTTCTCGTGCCACGTGCCTCCGTATATATTTTATGCAGAAAGGTGTCCAGATAAACGAGTACCTGGAAAGTACTTACCGCGAGTTTTTCCACCGACCCTTTAACCCTTTTCCCTCGGTAATCGTGGTGTACATTGTACATGCGTGATATTCGATAACGACAGGTGCGAGTTACCTTCTTTTATCGCGCAGGAACGCGAGATCGAGATACGAAGGGGAGGGAGCGTCTTTCCGTTTCCGTTTTGGAAATGTTGATCGCGTGGGTGATTGCGAAGTCGGTTTCCAAAAAGTCGGCACGGTGGTCGGAGGAGGTCGATATCGAGCATCGCGCTCGTTAGCATCGGTTCATTTTTATTCATCGAGGCACGAAGAGAGAGAGAGAGAGAAAGAGAGAGGACATCCCCCCCCCTCCCGAAAATCGATAGCTGGATCCGCGCGAACCGCGTCTCGTAGGCGCGCCTGCGTTCTCCCTTTACCTGCGCCCACCTGCCTCTCCATTCCTCTCCTCTCCCCAAGAGAGAACGCGAGTTTTTTTTCCTTCTCGAGACGAAACTCGGCCGAACAGGAAGAAATATCCCGTATCACGAATCTTTCCTTCTTCTCCTCTCTTCCGTTTTTTGGTCACTCGTACGAAATGATAAATCAAACTTTTTCTTTGATATCAATTGAATTTATATACTTTATATTTTATCTTATTTCAATATGTAGACATTTTGTTTATTTCTTTATTTAAACGTAGTTCGATTAATTTTTAATTCTTCGTTATTTTTGAATAAAAATTTATATCTATTTATTTTTTATTTTAATTATTTCTATTAAATTTAATAATTAATAAATTATATACTTTTTTATTAAAAGCGAAAATCCCCATGTGGGATTCGAAAAACTTTCCTTTTCTCGATTCCTCGTTTCGTCCCGTTCCCCAAAACACCCTCCTTTCTTTTCGAGAGGAAACGGATCCGTACGATCGAACTGTGTCGCGAAACGGTCGAAGGGTGCCGCTCGAGGGACGGGGAAGAAGGGAGAAAGAGAGAGAGAGAAAATAGGAGAGAAACGCGGCGTGCCTTATGCACGGATGATCGAAAAGAAATTGGCCGCGATCCTCGCGCCGCCTCACGGACAATTACCAACGAGATTGCCTCTCTCGGCCTCTCTGCCCCCTCCCCTTCTCTCGCTCTGTGTGTCGTACGCCACGGCGAGTCGGACGACCACCGCGCCGAATAAAATACAATCGAGAAGGGAGGGAGATTATAACTCGATTGATCGGGGACGAACGAAACGGCAGGGGTTCGTCGTCTATTCGTATTCAAAGCCAATCTCCTCCGGGGACGGGGAGGGGGGATTTCGCTTTTCGTTTCCCGGCTGTCTCGGTTGGGAAATCTCGAGAAACGGGAACGATCGTTTACCCTTTCGACTTCCGTTAATAATTGTCGCGCGGCTCGTGGCTTATTCACGATTTTTTGATTCGTCGAGGGGATACGTTTGGAAAGCGATCCACGAAGATGATCCGATTCTTTTTTTCTTTTAAGCGAGGAGGAGAGGTTTGTTCGATTTCCAATTCAGAGCGCGAGATGCTTATAAACGCGAGCGACGACGGGCGAAAATTTATTATCGAGTTATTCGTACCTACAGTTGGTAACGAAAGTATTCGAAGTGCTTGCATTTGCAATATTTGACGAGCGAGATATACGCAAAGAAAGTTGTTTAAGAGGGGTATTCAGTAGAAGGGAAATCTCAAGATTTTGTCTCGAGCAAAATTGAAAATGATCAATTTATTATTAATAAGTGGAGTGTTCATAGTGCTATGATTACTATTGTTATGATTATGATTATGATTATGATTGTGATGATGATGATGATGATGATTATTATTATTATTATTATTATTATAGAAATAACAATATTACGTTATATGACAAAAATAATACATTATACTTAATACTTTCCTCGCACTTATGCTATAATATTTCTTATTTTCTTAAATTTCACAAATTTTATTTTTTCATTGTGCGTCAATATGTTTTACGAAAGGGATATTTAGAGAAAAGTATTCGAACGCTTCGCGTATGCAGTTATTATTTAACATTGATATAATTGTAATAATTCGCCTCCAGTTCCATACCGCGAACCATCCGTGATTTTAATTAAAATTACGATCGATGGAATTCCATATTTCTATAATTATTTCTTTAAGCATCCGTTTCCAAGATATTTGAAATTTGTTTAATTTCAGCCCATAAATTTTTCCATGAGATTTATATCTGCATTCCGCGATCGAGTATTTAACATACGGGTTATATCGTATACGATCGTTGTCCCGTTGAAAGTAGAAGTCTTCCAACAAGTTATGCTCACTATCTTTGAGATCGCTCTTTAGAATATCCAGATATTTAACTAAATACTAAACACAATGACCGAATCACTGTGTTGGACGTATATTTTAGACGTCCAATTCCGTATTTGGTCTTCTCCGTGTATATAATTTCACCCATCCGAGTTAAAAAAATATTAAACTTAGTACTCGTGGGAAAAAAGCATTATCTCTCGTTACAAATGTTTTTGCAAAAGTCAATCTCCTTTTTTGCTTATTAATGAAAATTATTATTTCGTAAGTGATTAGAAACGAACGTCTTTGTCAAACGTTTCTGATATCATATTTAAAAGTGTAGATATAGTATAATTTTTTTTTAGCTAATAATAACTTTTTTCACTCTTTCAGTTAATTTTCTTGGTCGACCCAACGAGCTTTTTGATTCGTTCCTTTTTGATTTTTGATGTATCGTGGATTTACTTCTGTTTATAATTTTTCCTATCTCGCTATATGATTTCCCTTCTTTTCTTTTGCGTTTCACACTTTTTCGGATTCATTTTATTATACCGCGCACTTTTACCGTTAATGAAACCACAGCTTGAAATAAAAATACTCTGATACCGGTGTTTACATTTCTGGCTAAAATGCATAAAAACTATCAACAACGTGTCAGCGAATTCGAATACTTTTGTAACCTATAAATAACGCGTGTATGTAATAATTGGTTCATCATGTTCAAATTTTGCTGACGCAATCTTGAGATTCCCCTCCTACTGTACACCATCCCTCGTTGTCTTAAACAAGTTTCTTTAACATGTATATCTCTCTTCATCAAAAATTGCAAATGCAAGCGTAACTTCATCGTACGAAATTCGATAACGATGAAAATTTCTAGTCGCTTGCCGTTAAAATCCAATCTAAATCCTCACAACCCTTTTTCTCCATCCGAGTAAAATCAACCGAGTCTATATTTGGATTAGTTGAGACCTCGTTGCGAGAATACGTAATTACACTTAGCCTTTTCGATCCGTTTCAATCGCGAAAATACCTCGATCCAAAATCCGCGTGTTTAAACAGCGTGTTCTCGAACCGCGATTACGATCTTCGCCCCCCTTTCCTCCCCCTCCCCTCCCCCCTCTCCTCTCCTCAATACGGGTCGCAAAAGTTCCGGCTCACCGTCGTCTTTCCCGTCGTCTTTCCCGTCGTCACCGCCGCTGCCGCCACCACCACCGCCGTCGTCGTCGAGAGAGAAAGGTCTTTAACCTTCGAAGCAAAAGAGCTCGACGCGAAAAGATGCGAGGAGAAACACGGCGCGCAACGTTGTTGGCTCGCTCGACCACGATCCACCGTCCGCAAGGGAAATAAGGAGAAGAAAAGAGGATGGAACGGAATAGAAACGCGATACAAATATAAATAGAGAATACACGGGCAAGAGAAAGAAGTCGGCGATTGAAAGTAGTAGTGGTATTAGTAGTAGCAGTCGCGTCTTGGAGTCTCGAGTTTCAGCGTCGGTTTTTTCTCTTTTTTTCCTTTTCCCTTCGGCGCGCGACAACTCGAGACGAGATAAGATAAGATAAGATAAGATAAGATAAGATAAGAAAGAAGGCGAGAAAAGGAGGACGCGTGCATACTTCTCCTTTGTCGCGCGCCTTCCTCCCCTCTCTCTCCTTTCCATTAATTCGATGACGCGCGAGAGATCGTTAATGAAAATATTATCCGCCGAGGCCACCTCCCGCGAGACCCGTGAACGTTTATTGGCAGAGACACGGTCGGACGGGGCCGTAATTAGGTCCGACCAGCGGATACGATGGGTTAACATACGACCTGTGATTATTAAATGGGAATTACCGGCAGCCCCGACGTTAATGCGGTGCCGAGTATTATCGCGTGACGACCCTGCACGGTAATTCCGTGTCTCTCTCTCCCTCCCTCTTTCTCTCTCGCTCGCCACTGATTTTACGAACAACAAATCGGCAGAGGAGGAGGAGGGGCGCATGCTCGATCTCCTCGCGAAAACGCATCCGATTTCGACCCGTCTCCCCTCACGATAATCCCTCCCCGTCCCTAAATTAATTAACGATAAGATTAATTGACCGGCCGGTATCAATCGAAACGAGAGGAGGGGAGGGTTGGCGCCTTTTAGTCGAGGGGGCGCGGGATTTCTTTTCGCCTCGAGGAGGAGGAAAGCGAGAATAAAAAGCGAGGAGCAGGTAGGAAGGTAGTTTCTGCCCGTGACACTTTCGCGATCAGAAAATAGAAGCGATCGATAAGAGACTCGGTCGTGGAAAACGCGTCGCCTCCGGTCACTGCTACCACTACTACCACTATTGCACCGCATCTACCAAGGGGGGAGCAACCTTTCGATCCGTTCTCCCATCTTTTCGCCACTCTTCTTTCCCTCCCTCCCCCCCCCTCCTCCTTTTCCCTGACCTAACCCGCTGTCGTCGTCCTCGGTCGGCGCGGGACGAGGGGGGAGAGGAAAGGGACACGAAATCGTTCCATTTCTCGATACCGATGTCCGATGCGGTGCGGTGGGCGTGCAGGAGAAGAAAAGTTACGAAGGCGCGAAAGGGGTTCGTGGAAAGTGTTTGGAAAGAGTTCTCGGGAAAAGGAGATCGTTCGTCCTCAATTGAAGTTCGTCCCTCGCTTCCTTCGAACCGGAAGCACCGGCCATCACGGGACCACTCCTCGAAATTGTCTAGCCAGCCTAATTGTCGGTCTCGTTCGTTGCATCGTTTTAAAAAATCTCCCTTGTTAGATTCTTTTGGAGATGTATTACGTACGGGGGAAAAGAGGGGGGAAAAGAAGGGAAAATCTTCGGGGAGGATGGCGCGATGTTTGCCCCGATGCGGCCGTTATAATTTATCCCCCGGTTAAAATATCGTCGCTTCAACGACGCCAATGACGCGGAAAGGGCGAGCGGTGTATCGTCGGGAATCACGCGAGCTGTGGTGGACACAGGCAGGCAGGCAGGCAGGCAGGCAGGCAGAGCGGTCGATCGATCGATCGATCGATACGATCGAAATTTCGTTACGGACTGGAGACATTTGCAGGGGGGAGGAGGGTGGCGGTGGCGTGGCGCCGCGTTTTCGCCACGAGGGTAAAGGTATAAAAATGAAAAAAAAGAAAAAAGAGGGAAAACTAGTATAGTATAGTATAGAGGGGAAAAAAAAAAAAAGAAAAATATCGTATATAGGGAAAAATGCAGGGGAACAAAGATGATACGTGGAGCATGGATACCGTTGAAAATACCGTCGAGTTGCCGTTTACCTATCGCGCCATGGTTTCGAATACGTTTCGCCCTCCTCCTCTTCCCCCTCCCTGCTTCCCCGAAAGCAATTTCGACGGTTCTACCTCCCTCCCTCCCTCCTCTCGTTCCCGCGTGTGGCTGGCTCATCGATATGGAAACGGGTCGCCAAGGAATTAGAACGCGCATACCTCCATCCCGAATAAACGGACTAGCCTCTCCTCCCCTCCAATCCCGATCTTCCCAAGGATAGATCTCGCCGCCGATTCCCCGACAAACTGAAATCCTCCACCTCTTCCTCCCTGTTATCAATTACGTGTCGTTTAAATCCTGGTTCAGTTCCATCCACGGATTACGCGACGATTACGCGCGTGTATACGCGTGTGTTGGGATGGAAATGGCGCGTAACTGACTCCAACGAGAGAATCGTATTTTACGCGGGAAACGTGGAAATCTTCGAGTTTCTTCGTCTAGAGAAGGAGAATTCGTTTATTAATAATCTCGGTGTCGCGTTTATCGAAATATCGGCCAGAGTGTTATTCCAATCGATGATAATCTCGTCGTAGTAATCACGGGGTGTACGTTTCCCTGAATATTTTTTCCCGCAAGACTCAGTCGAGTCTCATTCTCAATCACCGCCACGACGTACACTGGTTCGATACGATACGAAGTCTAACTGAACAAAATTACTTTTTCCCGATTTTGAGATTTATATGGAGATTTAATTTTTTTAGAGAACATTTGCTTTTAGTTAATATAGGATAAAAAAGAAAATATAATTTGAAATAAAATAGAAAAAGAAATCTATAACGTTGAAAATGTGCTGATTTTGTTCACTGTTTGAATCCGAATCCGACGAGTCACGTAAGAAGATACACAATCGATCGGACAATTCGTATTACAAATTGACGAGAGAGGTGATTGAATCTATTCTATTGGAAAGAAAAAAAAAAGGACAAGTAAATTGCAAAGTATAGCAACTCTCGAATCATTGGAATCGTTGGCATTGTAGTAATCGGGCGAAAAATCCACAACGGACAATTATCTTAGAAAGCATTTCGAATTTGACGAACGTATACGATATAAACCGAAGCTTGAGAATTGGAAATAGTATTCTAAACAAAACAGATATTGATAAAAGAATACTCGAGTGATTGACGCTAAATCTCCAATTTATAAGATCGTGATATCGATTCGCGAATAGATTCCTTGGATCTTTATCTCCTTCGTTAAAAAACTTCATAAGAACGCTTCGCGTTATTCGCGAGATACTTGTCTCGCGCATGCGCACGAATTGTCCCGAGCCGTCCCTCCGCCCCACTTCGAAAAAGTCGTTGAGTTGAGCAAACGGTTGAAATTTGTTAACGCAACCTGACGCGTTGCAGTACCGTGCTCTAAACCGAGGCCGAGCTCCCATCCCCGTCTTAACGATAAATTAGGTTTCTGGTTCACCGACTTACCCTATCGGCAACTCGATACACGTATAATTGAAAACGGAATCGTTCACCTGTGCACGTAGTAGGAGCACGTAGGGGAGTAAGCCGGTACTGTCGTCGCTTCCTTCCGTTATTTCGACGGGCTGAGAAGAAGGAAGGAAGGAAATAACCGCGAGTAAGAGCATCATAAATTAGCATTTCCCATTAGCAGTGGTGACGCAACGGCTTCGTCGGTTCGTTTCACATAATTAGGAGGATGGCTCGATGACACGTACGTACGTACCTAGCAGCCATGGAGCCCCATAATTCAGCCCAGGGAACAACGATGGCGATGCCGTTGCTACCGTTATTACTCGCCACCTGGAACCTGACTCGAAATGGCTGGCTGGCTGGCTGGTGATACCGGGTCGGATTAGATGCTCTCCTCTCCACGTTTTCCATCGTTTTCAGAGGAGGTTGCAACGCGGCTGACAGTGGCCGTGAGCCGCGAAACGAGATCTCCTCGACCTTCTTTCGGCTCCGCGAGACAAACCCGTAACCCGCCCGTTCTCTCGTTTCTCCCGTGGAAATCCAACCAATTCTTCTCCTCTCTCCCCCTCCATCCGCTTTCGGGTTCCTTCGAAGAGAAAGGAGAAAGGTCGCGCGACGAACTTTAACGAGCACTCGATCCGCGTAATAATAAAGATAAGAATCTTTCGAGGGGGTGGGAAAAAGAATCACGGAGCATAGGCGCGTGACGAGCGAGATTTCGCTCGTTACGTGTCGTGGACGTTGGTTAGCGAGCCTTGGTCACGCACGCTAATCCCTGCCCCCTTTAATAACCGCTCTTTGTTATTAATCCGCGATTTATTTCAATTTCACCCTCCTCTTTAATAGAAAAAAAAAAAAGTTAAAAAAACTCGGCTTTATCGACGAAACTCGGAACATCGGAAAAACGAGTAGAGAGAGGGAGGGAGAGAGGGAAAGCTGGGAAGTTTGGCGGCTCCGCGATAATGACCGCCATATTTCTTCCCGAGTTCGAGTTCGAGTTCGAGTTTGAGTACGAGAACTGTGCAAAACGCCCATCGTTTTGTCCACAAAAGTCCGGCGCCAGAATTCCGAAATCTCTCGTCGATCTTTCAGTGATGGAAACGCACGACGATGATGGAGAAGGGGAGGGGGGGTAGACGAGCTTTTCCGCTCGGCTTTGTCCCTTTGACGACGGGGATAGCGAGCCGCCGGTAGCCCAGAGTATCCAACACTCTCTCTCTCTCTCTTCCTCGTCTGGCCTTGCCTGGTCGCGCGTTGTGCTCGTCTAATTCGAGGATACATATTTAATGGTGGATAAACGGAGAGCGAGGTTGCCCGGGGTAACCGACGACCATCGACGAACAAGAAGAAGAAGAGAAAGAGGAAGAAGAAGAAGAAGAAGAAGAAGGAAAAGAAGAAGACTCCGCGAGGGAGAGAGAGGAGGGGAGAGGGAGAGGGAGAGGGCGATAGCGATGCCGATTGCGAATTCCGAGTGTACGTTCCGCGGATGAAAGAAACGCACCCTCGCAGCTTTCAAAGCCCCTCGTCTCCACGCCGAGTCTGAAGCTACAATCCCCCTCCGAGTCGAGATGCGTGGCTCCGATGTCTGCCTTCCTCCTCCTCCTCCTGGGTGAAAAACGTTTGAAGCCGCGCTCCTATTTTCATAAAACACCCCCGGTGATGGTGGTTGGCCATCGCCCTCGTTGCACTCGCTTATAACACGATATACGTGTCTATTATCGCACTTATTAATTAACGAGGGATAAATTAGTGGAAAACTCGGTGGAAAAAACGGGGAAGGATCGGATCGCGATAAAAGTTGCGAGTTGTATCCGTTGTTGTACGCGTCGCAAATCAATTATCAAGATAACCGCCACGCGTGCCGTAGTAGAACGCTTACGCAATTTCCACGCATTCGAGGCTCGCTCGCTCGCTCGCTGACTAACCGCCGTGCCGCTTGGAGGGGATAAACGGCGAAGCGAAGCGAGCGAGCGAGAGAGAAAGAGAAAGAGAGAGAGAGAAGAGAGAATTGTAATGCATCAGGATATACGCGCATGCGCGATATTGGCTTCGGTGTTTAGCGCTTACCGAGCGCTGATTCAGTTCGATGGTCAATCGCGGAACGGATGTTCGGGCGAGAAGATGTTCCTGTTCTGTTCTTTCGAAGTCCCATAAAATTCCCCCTCTCCTCCTTGTGAAAAGGAGTAGAAAGGAGAGAGATTCGTTAAGGGGCGGAGTCAATGGTTTCGAAAAGCGTAGCTCAGCTTCCACCTGAAGATCGAGCGCGAAAAACGTCGAAGGAAGGAAAATCCAACCGACCGACCGGCAATTCCACGGGGATTTACCTCGATCCACCCTCTAATATCCACCCTTGTCTCTCTCTCTCTCTCTCTCTTTCTCTCTGTTCGGCCACCGATACGGCGGATATTATTGTTTCCGCGGTTATTCCGCCAACGGAACGACAGATTAACCGGAGGATCGCGGGAAAACTTGCAAGCTTATACCCGACCAGGCCGGGATTAGGCTCAGCCCGTCCCCGGGGGCTTTTCGATTCAACGAAAACCCGCTATCTTGCCGGAAACTCACGTTTCCGCGTATAGGATCGGAGAGGACAAAGTTTCTCGGGAAAGGAGAAGACCATCTCTTCCCCTCCTCCAACGGTTTGGGAAGGGTAATTGCGGTGGGGAGGAGAGGAGGGGGAAGGGGGCGCGATTCGGTTTTTATAGCCGGCATCCCGGAGATAGAGACACGAGGGACGATATTTATCGACGTGCTTATTTCGACGGAGGGGGAGGGAAAAGACCGAAGCATCGTGGGGATAATCGTAGAGGAAGAGGCGAGTGGCACCCCTGCACCGCTAATCCCGAACGACACGCGCCGATCCAACGTAAATCAAACTAACTCGAGGGGAGAAAACTGCGTTTTTCCACCCTCTCGAACGATCGTCACCCTCTCCCTCTCCGAAATTCTCCTAACGCGATTGTTTTCCCTTCTCTTTCTCTCTCTCTCTCTCTCTCTCTCTCTCTCTCTCTCTCTCTCTCTCTCGCTCGTTCGCTCGCTCGCTCGGTCGATAGAGAAACGATCCTAAAAGCCGTTCGTCCCGACAACGGTCGGTGTTATATGCGTATATATAAATATATATATATATATTTATACATATAGGAAAAATATATATATATACATATAGGATCAAAATCGATGAAACTTGGTTTCGCGCACGAAACAGAAGTATATTCGAATCGGCTCTTCCCTCCATGTTTCGTCCAATCTCCATACGCGGGTAATTGTAATACACTAGGTCGAGAAAAGGTGGTCGTTGAGGAGAAAAGCCGGTGGTGGATCCTTCCTTTGATCCGTCGAGTGGACATGCCACGGGGATACCTCGTGGCCCGGTATACCCGTTGATTAAAAATATCCCGATCAAAGAGTTAAAAACTTGTCGTCATTGTCGTCGTCGTGGTCGTCGTCTCGATCGCGACCATCCTTTCCCTTTTTCCATCCTCTTTTCATCGATTCCACGAGTTCGATATCGATCGATCGATCGAGGCGACACTCCGTTGAAATCGCGCGGAGCGAAATCGAATCCACGTATTTCTATTCTTTGTCCTCGTTTCTTCTCGAAGTTTCCACCAACTTTGTCCCTCGAACGAATGAAGAATATTTTATTCGTGTTTTTTCGCGTGTGCGGCGCACAAGGGCACGGGGGCAAAGGGTGGCAGGGATGGTGACGAGAGACGGCGCGGCGGCCCTCTCGCATACATTATCGATCGTTGGCCGGCTCGGCCGACGACGAGTTCACCGTGCCAAAACGGATGCGATATCCGCGCGAGAGAGTTCCTCTTTCTCCTTCTCTCTGGCCTGGGCTACGTAACTCTATGGATCAGCGGAGAAGGAGAAGGAGAAGGAAGGAAAAAAAGAGGAGAGGCTGGCGAGAGGAAAATAATCTTTCGCGATCAGCGATCCCTTTAATAATAGGAGCCGCAATTTCCTCCTTATCCAAACAGACGATTCACCCCTCGAGGAATGGTAGATCGAGCGTGAAAAACTCGAGCATCGTGCGTATATGCAGTCGCGTTGCCGGCACATCACATTCTGGAAAATGCGAGTATTAAAGCGTTCGAGATCTTTAGTCAGTCTAGCGTGGATAATTTCCATTATTCTCTCGCCTCGATGACAACTGGCTGCCATCTCGCGCCAAAACTCCTCTTATTCTCACTACACTCTTCTCTCCGTGTTTCTCCTTCCCTCCCTCCCTTCTTTCGCTCGTGACCCAACCATACTCGCCTTCTTCTCTCTTTCTCTCTCTATCTCTCTCCTTTCCTTTCCTTTCCAACGCGCGCTAGAATTCCCGCAGCTAGAATTCGTTTCGACCGTATTACGTCGTAATAATAGTGTAGCGCGCGACTACTGCCTCTCTACGTGACTTGTAATAATTCGCGAACGTGCGATGTACACGGAGGCAGGCGTACGAAACCGCCTGCTCGGTTACGTAGAGAGAAGGGAACGTACACATCGACGATCGCGAAACGTATTCCTCCTCGTATCGATCGCTACGCCCTCGATACACGCTTGCCTCGATCCGAACCGTCGATTACCGAATGTACAGCGCTGCGATCGTGACCGAGCTTCCCCTTCCATTTTCCCCCCACCACTGAATACCTACGGTTTCCTAATCGCTTTCCGGCAAGCGAAACACGCGCTTCCTTCCTCTCTCTCTTTCTCTGCCCTCGAATTCCTTCCCTTTAGAGTTTTTTTAGAGAGGGGGAATGGACGAGCGGATAATGGACGAGCGAGAAAACGGTTGCGAGTTCCGGGCCGCGAAAAACAACGGGGGCCCCGCGAAACGAGCAACGGTTAACGAAAGGCGTATCGTGGGCGGGGAATTTATCGAGGTCTATAAACTCGAACCGCTCCGATACTTTATATACGTGTTTCCTGGAGGAGAAAAGTAAGAGAGAAACGAAAGAGTTGGTTGCTCGTCCTTCCAAATTGGCGCCAATTCCAATTCCAGCACGGATGAAAAATTCTATTATTTCTATTAATTCTCCTAGCTTTTCTTTTTTTTTTTATTTTTATATCGACATCTAGGAATTGTTAATGATATAATAATAGACTAAGTAAGGAAGTTTAGCATTTGTATTTTAGGTTTTTGTTTCTGAGCATGGTTTCTAATTTGTTCCGAAAAAATTTATATTTGGTATAGTGGAGGATCTATGGACATTAAGAGTCTGCTTTTTTACTGGTCTGTAGGAGTGTGTGACTCTGGAACGTTCAATTTTTATGCTGGAAATGGCCACTTGTCTTCTTCTAGAAAGCTTTCTGTTTCCACTCGTCTTCCCATTGGGAGTTTAGTTTGTTTTTTGTTTTCCTTATTAGATCGTCCAAATGTAATTTATGTTTATTATGGCGAAGATATTAGCCGCTTTATCGTTGCTAATTATTTCTACATGATCAGGTATCCAGATGAGTTTAATCGCGTTGCCTTTCCTTATGATTTTTTCATGAAGATTCGACTTATAATTTCGTTGTTTGATTCTGAGTTTTCGATAGCTATTATCGCACTTTCGAAGTACTATGGATTTTTGGTAAGCTTTGTCGCGGATAATTTTCCAAAAGCTTGGAAATGGCAGTTCCCTAGACTTATTCTAGAGTATCGAATTACAAAGTCGAGTTTTAACGAGTTATTAACGCGTTTGCACTCGACGACACTTTCGAAGTCGGCAACTCGAGAATTTTTGCGCATGCGCGTGACGAGTGTCTCGCGAGCATTTCTAAAACGATCTCACACGTTTTTCTTAATAAAGAAATAAAAATCCAACGAATCTATTTAAAGTAATTAAATTAATACTGCGCTCTTATTGTTTGGAGATAACGAGATCTAGCGTAAATAATTCTCAAGCTCCGCTTTGTACCGTATACGTTCCTTAAATTCGAAATGATTTCTAAGTTAATTATCTGTTGTAACTTTTCTTCATTTCCCCTACATCCGTCACGCGGATTTTTCGTCCGATTACTATGAGGGGATACGATGAGTAATCAATGATTCAAGGATTGTCACACTGCGTTCTTTTTTCTCTCTCTCTCTCTCTCTTTCTTCAATAGAATAGATTCAATCACCTCTCTCGTCAATTCGTAATACGAATTATCCCATCTGTGTATCTTCTTACTCGTCGGATTCGGATTCGAATAAAACCAGCACATTTTTAATATTATAGATTCCTTTTTCTATTTTATTCTTTATTGATTAAAATCAATATCATCCCATAAAAATTTAAATCTCCGTATAGATCCGAAAATCGGGGGAAAAAAATAATTTTCAAATGACGATCGAGACTCGTCTCTCTCTCTCTCTCTCTCTCTCTCTCTCTCTCTCTCTCTCTCTCTCGAGCGCAAGGGTTAAAATATCATCACGCCGAAAATGGGATGGAGAGCGTTCGAAATTCCTGACACGCGTCGTTTTCAAGATTGATAAACCAGCGGAACGTGGAAACGTGGCGTAACCCTCCCCTTCTCCCCCACCCCTCTACTCCCATTCGTCGCGTCGGTTACACAGCGTGGCGTCTCCCCTCGTCCACGATAAATAAATACGCTTTTCCTCCTCCTCCTCTTCTTCCTTCTCTGAGGAGGGCGGAGGCTCGTAATTGCGGCGGAAGAGATCGAGTCTCCGCGATAAAAAAGCGGCCGCTGTCCGCTTTGACGTTTGTTCCCGCGATTATCATCCCCGGTGGAATATCAAGTTCTCCAGTGCCAGAGGGGCTGAGAGGAAAGAAATCAAGAAATTTTCGCGCTGGAGAGGGGCAGGCTGTCCGTCCTTTTGCCCGGATACGCGATTATAAAGTCCCTTACTCACGACGGGACGAGTATGCGTCGTCTACCCGGCCGAGATTATACTCGGGGAAAATAATAATCGCGAGCCCATTTCGGTGAAAGCCACGCGTACAAAGTAATTAGTCTGATTTTTCCGCTGCTGCTGCCGCCGCTCTCTCTCTCTCTCTCTCTCTCTTCTCCAACTCGGGCAACTCTTCAACTCGTTTTTCTCTCGTCTCTCGTCTTGCTTCGTTACTCCGACCTCCGTCATAGGCGGAAGAATCGCTCGCAAAGATTTAAAAAACTCGATTCATTCTACTCTACGCGACAGTGATAAAGATCTGGATCGAGTTTAACTCGAGACGATTATTCGTCGATTCGTGCGATGGAAGATAGGATAATTAAACAGAAGAAAGGAGAAAACATCGGGGAAATGAAGAAAAATCGTGTGGTTACGTCTATGACACGCGGCAGACTTCCGCGCTCCTCTAAGCGTGGAAATTCGTTGAAACATCGCGGTTACCGCGACGAGAGAAAGACACCGAGGCCAACTTTTTTTCTCGCAACTCTCTCTCTCTTTGTCCTTCGACTCGTCTCGGTTCGTCGTAGCCCGCATCCCACCAACGTTCGCTCGTTCAAGCGTGGTAACCGACAACACGCTCGTTCGACGCGTTACCGCGATTCGGCCGATTCGCCTCCTTCCCCTCCTCGAGTGCTTTTCTCACGATCCCCCGACTTTCCCGGGGGATTTCCCTCGGTTTCCCCTGGAACGGGGTCACACGGTGAAGAAAGGCACGGTGAACAAAGCGGGTGAACGAATTCGGCCCCGATTATGCACCCGCGTTATTCGCCTACTCGTCATGGGGGGAGGACCGACCTACTTACTCTTCTTCTTCGTTCAAGCGAAATCCACTCTTATTCCCTTGTAAATAAAGGGAGGGAGAGAAACGAATGTGATCGAATTCCACCGAGTGAGAAAGAGAGAGACAAAGGGATATAAAATATCTTCTTATTCGATTCGCCTCGTGCTCGTTATTTGAACGATAGGTTCCTCTCTCTCTCTCTGCGTCCTATCCGTCGCAACGCAACGATAGGATTCTTTTCTTCTTTCCTTCGTAGGCTAGAGGTTAGGTAAAAGTCGCGGCGAGACTGAAAGGAGGGGGGAGGGAAGTTTGCCGCAAGGCGGCCGGGGACGATCTTTCGAGTTAATCAGGGACCGCCAGCGCCAGACGTCTCGAGTCGAGAGAGGTTCGATAGAAGAGGAGGGGACGAGTTTCGGCGAGGGAGGAAGAATCGTCCCGCGAAACTCGCTTCCTTACACGAGGGGGACAGGCACGAACCTCCCTCCCTTCTTTCCTTCCTTCCTTCCTTCCTTCCCTATACTCTCCCTATACTCTCGAGAATAACTATTCGTCCGCGTCACGAATGAGAAAAGAGAGAATTAACGCGAGATCCTTTCTTCTTCTTTTTTTAATTTCGCCAAGAGTTATTTATCCAATAGCCGATCGACTATCTCCCCTCCACTCTCGCCGCCTGTAAAGTTTGGCAGATGGGCGGAGATGGACGCGTGCCACGCGGAGATAAAAAGACCGTGGCTCGAGGAGAGGCATTGTAGTGGGGCGTAGTAGTAAAACCGAAACTTGCTATCGTCCCATGCCTCGACCCCTAGAACTCGACTCGGTCCACCCCACTCGCAGGTTCTCTCGAGCGACAGGTTCGAGGGGACGAGGAAGGGCGAGGGGACCTGATTCCCATCCCGTGGCACGCGATATTTGCGATACTTTCTTTCGACCTCGTCTATGCGCGTACGTATGTATGTATACGTAACTCCCTTTGCGCTCCAGGCCTTTTACGCTCGGCCGATTCCACGGACGTTCTTCTGTGAATTTCTTACAGCTAAGTTAAAACGATTTCACGCACAAATTAACGTATGAAATTTTTATATTTTTAATATCTTGTGTATCTTTATGTATATAAAGGGAGAAAATTTGTGGGATATTAAAGTACGTGTTATCGTATTGCGATATTTTAATAATAAAGTAATTAATTAAGATGCATTCGGGGTTTGTCAGGGATAAAATGTCGTTTCTTATTTCTTATTGAAAGCAAACTTTACAATATCAATAACGTACTCTTATATTTACTATTATCCTTATTTTTCATCTTCTTATACTAAATCTTTATTTTTATCGCTATTTTCATTGTCCCTATCGTCAATCTATAATAAATAGAAATAATTTCGTTATTCAATAACGAAAAATATATTACATCTCTATTTTATTTCTTTTTATCATCATTCTCTTAACAAATAGAAATAATTTCGTTATTATTGAATAACGAAAAATCGTCGCTTACATGCCAACAAAACTCAAAAACTTTGAAAATAATATTTCTATCGCCAAAAATATGGCCGTCAAACTTGGACCAACGCCAAAAATATAGTTCGATCCGCGGTCTAATTTGAGATAAAAGAATCTAGCTCATTTAACAAATATCATTCTATACTTTATATAAAATTACGCGTAAAGAGTTTAGGAGAATCTACTTACGAATATTTCAAAAAAATCAAGCATGAATAAATATCGTCGCCGTTCGAAATGAAACTGAATGATGGCCGAGAATCAGCATCGGAGCGCGAAGGGACTCTATCCATTATCGTATATATTTTTGGCAACGCGGAGCTTCCGTTTATCCTCTGGGATGGAGGTTGCTGTCCTCTCGAGGATGTGATCTCGGGTGAGCGTTGAAGACAAGGGGGGAAAGCGATCGACCTTTGGGGAAACTCGAAGTTAGCCGAGACGCGTTCAAGTTTTCCTAGGTGGTTGTACAACTTGTACAACCTTGCAACTTGTCACTCCGCGGCGCGATAAACCGCGAGGCTCGCTTAAGCTCGAGCCTCCTCTTAGGAGGAAGGCGTCTTCCGGAAAAGAAGAGAAGAGAGGAAATTTTCCAAGGAAGGGATATTAACACTAAATTATCTTTTCTTTTTTTAATTAAATCCGTCTTTTTAAAAATTTTTAAAAATTCAAATTTTCACTCACGAAAATAAGTTTTTGCTAAGCTTTCAAATAGCACTTATTTTTTTTCTTTATAATATACACTTTTATATATACACTTGTTTTATAAAATAATAAGACAGATTCACTTACAAAAATCATTTCTTTTCTCTGCAAAATTTATCATTGAAAGGATTATCTGTTATCACGATCACAATTGTAAACAACTTGTTTGATCGTGTATTTATTGCTAAACAGTCGTCGTTTGCTTCGTATCGTTTTTTCTTATTCATTGTTATTTCGTTTTTGTTATCTCGCAAATAATCGATCTATATATATTAACCTGTCGAATTGGCGGATTTTCGTAAAAAGGTACGTATACAACATCTAGAAACAATAAAATATAAATATTCCAGGGAAAACGAATAGAAATATATATATTCGCTGCATTATATCGTTAAAAACCAATATATAATGTTTAAAGAATAATATTCGCATATTCAGAATTTTTAAGCATAAAATCGAAAACCCGTCAAATCGACGATAAATCTAGTGTTCTAAAATTCGAGTCGAATCGCGAACCAAAGATTTATTATTTCCATCTCCATCCGTTTAAATATCCTCCGAAATCGAGCAGTGAACGCGTATTCAAGATTCATAAGGCGAAGACGAGTCCTCTTCCCCCCCCCCCTCCCTCTCGAAACCATTCGAATTCAAGTCGATTCGAATTTCCTTCGAACGAGAATTATTATATTAGGGTGTCCCATAAGTTTCTTTCGCGCTAGGAATGACTTTAATTATCATAGTCATCCCAGAGGTGAAATCTCTTCTTTAAATCAAAATGTGAATCGAAAAATGTGCACTTGATTTAAGGATTAAATAGATCTATAATCGTCTTGGAAGAAAGTTCTTTTATCTATTTGGTGGGATTGGAAAGGTTTAGTCTACTATGAGTTCCTTTCTCAACGTGGAAACCGTCAATTTTGGAAAATATTGCAATATCAGCTTGATAAATTGAAGGACGCCATAGTGGAAGAACGGCTAAAAAAATTGACGAACCGATGAGGCCATCGCGACAATGCAAAAAACCATGCACGTTGCGTTGACCGTAAGAGAAAAAGGTATTATAGTTCGATTGGGACATTCTATCGCATCTTCTGTGACTTCTTGCTCCACCCAACTATCACTTGTCCCTGTTATTAAAAAAATTCTCTCCACGATAAACAATTCCAATTCGTGAACGAAATAAAAAGACATCTCGAGTAATATTTTGCAAATAAACCCCAACAATTTTGAAAAAAGAGAACAACGAGGCTTTCCGAGAGATGGAAGAAGGTGATAGAGCAGAACGGTTCACGTATAACGCGATTAAATTAACCTCAAACAACGAATATCGTGTATTCATTTCGTATCAAAAAAAAAAAAAAAAGAAAGAAATTTATTGGACATTATATAATATATAATATATAATATATAATATCGAAGCTTATTATTTACTCGTCGCTTAGTTTTTCGAAGCTAGACAAGGAACAAAACGACGAAATTTTAGATCATTGATTAACTGTGGACCTGGAGAAGAGGGGGGGCTGAGAGAATCCCCCCCTCCGGAGATCGTTTAGGCGCAACGAAAACAAGGATTCGATCGATGAGGGGGGACGGGAGGGGATACGCGTTCGAGAGGGGAATTCATTCGCTGATTACCCACGTTTTAATAGAGGGGTTAAAAATAAATTCCCACCCGCGGGAACCGAGAGATATTTCATTCGTTCGCTTTGATGCGCCGCTGGAAAATCGAATTAATCCGTCGCTCGTCACCCTTCCGTGCCTTCCTCGCGAGTACGTCGGCCGAGAAACGCAAATTTCCAGGCTAAGTTATTTATCGTCGGTCGTCGCCTCTCGTTAATCTTTAAAAAGAGCGGGGACGCATGGATTAGAAGGAAAATGCTGTCGCCCATCTCGCAGGGCAACGAGAAACAAAATATATACATATATACTTCACGATATATTAAACAATTTTTGATTTTTGAAGCTGAAGGGATTTCGAGGAAAAGACTTTGACGATCCTGGCACTGGAAGAGATGTGACTCGAATATTCGAAATGGCAAAAATTATTAGATGCGCAAATAAGTTCTTTCCCCTTCTTTTTCTACGATCATAACTTCTGAATTTGAATTATTTCCCGTTCGTAATGCCTTCTGAAAGAGCGTTCCTTTGTTTTTAAAAAGAATCGCGACGAGAGAAGCAAAAAGTCGTACAAAAAGTCGAACCAAACATTTAAATTTAGAAATTTTAATTTGGAAGACGACGGTAAGTCGGAAGAATCGCTCGACGAAAATTCGAACCAATCGTGAGAAGAATTGGCAGAAAGATCGGACAAACGGTATCCATCCGACTGAAACGATTGAGTAAAACTCGGAAGTTAGGATGCCGCACGAATTATAAGCGAAACGAATAGGAAAAATGGCGTAAAAAGAAAAATTTTCTGCGAAAAATATTGGTGATGAGAAATGAGTCTTATATCGACGATTCCGAACAAAGGAGATCATAGGTCGAACCAGGGGAAAGCATTGACTTCGGTGGCAAAACTGAACTACTTGCGTCGCAAAAATGTTTCGCCGTCTATGCGATCATCCGTCGTGAACCGTTTCCGCGTGCAAGGACGATAATTGCTGCCGAATATTATCAAAACCGATGAACGAATTTATAATACGAGCAGTTAGAACAGAAACTGCCGTTTACGGGACGAGGAACGAGATCGCGTGATTTCACGGCTTGGCCAACACGTTGCCGAAAAGAAAGGCGAGACATGATTTATGCGTTGGGATGGCAAGCGGTATACTCTCCAGACCCGTTAAATTATCATCTTTTTCGAAATCCGCAACACCAATTGTCGGAAAAGCAATCCGAAAATGTCGATCGATGACTTAATCAGCGTCGTTCTTCAGGGATAGAATTTATAATTTATCCACCAAGTTGGAAAAGGTTATAGAGAATAAGGATGAAAGTACTAATCTTGTACCCGATTTATATAATAAAATCTTGAATTTAGAAAAAAAGAGGGAAAAAACTTATTCGTACATCTAATATACTTTCACTTATGAAGTTACGTTAGAATAATCCAATCCAACAAGACTGGAAGCAAAGAAATCCGAATTAATGGAAAGTGGTGGAATTTTCGGATAATAATAAAACAATTACCTTGGTTTGCATTAAACTTCACTTATTCAACTAGAAATGAACAAAATTGATAGTTTCTCTCAATATTTAAGGTATCCCGTATCTTTTTAACCGCCAAGTCACATAAATTTTTTATCGTAAGCAGCTACAGTCTTAGAATTACGTTAATTTCATTCCACTTTCACCACTTTCAACATCTTTAATCATTTTCTATTTCTTATAATTAAAATTACATGTTTTTCTTTTTATCTGACATCGCGATATCCCGCTTCACACTCAATCGATAAACGATTATTACGTTTTAATGGACCAAGCACAGAAAAAGTGTTCATTACATCTAAATACGTTGCACTTGTCTTGTAATTTAAGTACGTTATATGTAAACATCGCTACGAAACGTTGTAACAGCAGTGTAACATGGAACATACGGATCATGATCAGAACAGTCCGTATATTAGGGTATTCGGATAATGGGAATATAATATGTCCTGCTTATTCGAACACGAAACCACGTTTACGAATAAAGCTATATTAGCCCGTTACGAGAGGTAAAAGTATTTTTCACATCACACATAATTCTACACAAACGCGTCGATGCTTTACAAACACGTTTCGTCGCGGATCGACTCGACTCGAGAGAGCGTTTGTTATTATTCTCGCTCTCGACGTAATAGATGGCGAAACCTTGAGCGACAGAGAAGGGGGGGAGAAGAGAGGTTAACGGATCGGGGAAAGGGGAGATGTAAGGCGAAGCGAAGGAGGAGAGGAAATGAAAACGGTCGCGTTGGGTGAGAAAGCGAGCCAAATGGATAATAATCGACGAACGCGCGCGTTGAATTTTCGAACGCGGGGAGAATGGAGATTTCGGACGCCGAATCTTCGTTTCTAATAAATCGAAATTAATCGATGCCACCGTTTAAACGGGTGGCGCTCTGTGCGTCAACCCCACCGGACACGAATATTTTGCCCGCTGGAATTCGATTAAACGTCACCGCGGCCTGTTCCAGCATTCGTCCTCCCTTCCCCTCCCTCCGCCGCGAATCGCTCGCTACAACGATAAGCGGGATAACTTGAATCCCCTCCCCTCCCCAACGGTTCGTAATAACCGTTCTCATCGTCGGGGACGATTGATTATGAGAGATCGGATCGGCAACGATATACGACGCGGCTAAATTAAAGGCATCGCCGATCGCCACGCGTTACACCCTCGAAGTGATATTATGACGATATTTCATGACGCTTCGAAAAAATCGAAAATCCTAAATCCTACAACAATCCCTCTTATGAAACTTTCCACGATTATTCTCTTTTAATCGGGTTTTTGGCGAGTGAATTTTTTTTTTAATAAAAGCGGACCCGTGTTTAAAGCGCGTTTAAGGCTATGGGGAGGGGGGAGGGGAGAGGAGGGGCGATCCATCCCCTCCAGGCCGGTTCTAGTTTACACCGGAATGATGAAATTGGGATTTTGGAAAATATTCCAGGTGGTAGGGGGATTGAAATTCCAGAACCCGACTTTTCCCGTGGAAAATGAAGAATAGAAATGCGACGATAAAAAAGGGAGCAACGTGGAAAAATAATTAATAATTTGAACGAAGAGAATCGGTTTGGAAAGACGACAAAGTTTTAGGAAGGACTAACGATACAGGGGCAATGAATTTCTCTCGACAACGATCCTTAACCCTTTCGTTATTACGGGCGACTAAAGTCGCTCTCCATAAAATATCACTGACGTATTACGGGCGATTAAAGTCGCTCTACATAAAATGTCCCGTATTATACGTATGACGAGCGATCGGAATTATTGCACATCAAGTATCTTTCTCTGGAAATGTAGCATATTTTGTTTTTATCATTTGTTTCTCACGCAATTATTATAACAGTTATTATTATTACACAATTATACCATACTATTATATTCTGTAATGTTATTTGACTCTAAAGTAGTATAGTAATTAAATATGAGTGTGATGATTAGAGGCGTAAACGCGGCCGCCTACGATCTTTTTCAAGTACCGTGTACATTTTTGCCGCGGCCGAGAAATTACCCGTAGCGAAGGAATTGAAATTCGTAGGATATCCTCGAAAGAATATCTAAAGAGAGAACAGGATGTTTAGAAATCTGAGAACTACTGGGATAATGTCGAGCTCGAAGCAAGGTTAAGATGGGGCGTGATGCGTGTAAACCAGAGATTCGAGATTTTTCATAATTTTATTATCCTCCCCGATAACGAGACAAGAGACCGCTCGAGTAATCTTTCATCAACGACGAAACAACCCGATGAATATTAATAGCTTCGATTCCTACATAATAATCGACTCCCCCTCCTCCCTTTAATTCTTTCTTACCTTCGCCGATTATTCGATCCGCTCGCGTGATCGTGATCAAAAGGAAAATCGCTTTTCCCTTTTTCTTCTTCTTATTTTTTTTACTCGAGAAGGAAAGAATCGTGAACGGCTCCTTTAATTCGAAGGAAGGTATTTGCGGCGTAAGCTAATCGCGAATTAATTCACGAGCGACATCGTATTCCCCCTGGGAGGAAGAGAGAGAGAGAGAGAGAGAGAGAGAGAGAGAGAGAGAGAGAGAGAGAGGGAGCGTCGAAGTCGGTCGCGTAAACCGATACATAATTTATGCGTAGATACAGGGTAGGTCGGATCGGCGAAAAAAAAAGAAAAAAGGAAAAAGAAATGGAGCGACGAGCGATACCAGGGGGAGGGAGGGGAGAGCAGGTAGGAAGGAACAATAAATTTAGCGGGACAATCGGGATCACGGTGATAACGCCGCTCGGTTTCGAAACACGGTACGAAAAACATTCCCGACAGACCGAGCTTGAAAAATTCAGCATCTATTATATATGTATATATATATATATATATATAGAAGTTTCGTGGATGAAATTATTTTCGACGACGAGAGAACTCGACGTTTTCGAGTTGAATAACAACAACGACGGTTCGATTTTATCCCCTCTCCTTCCCCCTTTCTCTCCCTCCCCTCTCCCTCCCGCGTGCAAAGATAATAAGTCAGCCGGATAACGGGGAAAGGTGAATAATCCCGAACGAATGTATTAGCGTAACTCTGCTCGTGGAACAGAGACAGACAGCGGGGATATTTGGATATAGGAGATATTACCTCGTGGCCGTTTCCCCTCATAATCCCTCGCGTTACCGATAACACGAATCCTATGGAGCAGCAGTGTGACCTAAATGAACGGTCGACGAACGTGATCCAAGGGAATTGTCTCCCTAAGAATCGAAATGCGATCGCTAATTTATCGATATATGTATACGTAGATGAACAGAGAAGAACAGAATAGTTCTCTTTCTTTCTCTCTCTCTCTCCCTCTCTCTTTCTCTAGCAAAGTGGCGCCACGGCACCGTGACGAACAACTGGAGAAAGAACGGAAGAGGAAGTCGGCGAATAGAAGAAAAGTGGTGGTACGGGGAAGCAAGAGGTCGAAGCGACAATAATTTGCCCTCCTTCGAGGTGCGTGTCTCCATCTCTCTTTGGAAAACTTGTCCGCTTCCTGTCAACTATTCCGAACTACTCGCGGGGAAGAGGGGGCGAGAAGGCGACCAGCCAGCCGGTCCCACCGAGCTTTTTCTTGACTCGAGTTTCATGGCAAAGAGGAGAGGAATGAAGGGCGAAAGGTTAAGGTTGTGTGCTTTGTACACGCATACACACACTTGTCTACTCACCCTTTTCGCGACGAGAGAGGCTTTCCTATCGACCAGGACGTGTACGCGTGCATGCTAATGTTTGGCAAGTGCATTCCTTTCATCCTCGAGACCCTATTTCGCTACGAGGAAAAGGGGGAAGAGGAGAGAGGGCGAGAGAGAGAGCCCTTCCGAGGAAGAAATTCAATGCAAATACGGGAGCGCGATAGGAGCGAAGCTTTCGACGAGTCGTTTGTCGGTTATTCGAACGGTGTTGTTGCTTGCGCTGGCCGCGTGCACGCCAAGGCGAGAGAAGGAGTGAAATGGGTCGAAGGAGTGGGGGGGCTGAGCGACGAATCTTTTCGGTCGAGGCTCTTCTCCTTCTTCTTTTTCTCGACACACGGTCCTTTCCCTCTTTACTAATTCAACGCGGCGTACATAGAGAGACGTAGGAGAATTTCTCGATGGTTGATTGAAAGAAAAATTGTTGGTCGATCGGGAAGATTCGTGATTCGGCCACGTAATATGTCTAATTGAAATCCAATGGATTCGATTAATCCTTCGCTCTCGACGACTTTTTTAGTTTTACGGATTCCAATTTTTCGATTTCTTAACTAACTCCGTGTCGCTATCTCCGTCTCGCTGCTTTCATTCTCATTTTCTCCGTCGGTAATTCATCGCTCGACGAATGCGATCGATCTCGAGACGATTCAAAATCAATTTCGTCTTCGCTCGAGCTAATTTTATCTTGGAAATTTTTTCATGGCTTCTAAACTTTACGGGACTATAATACTTTTTCCGCGGATCGTCGAATCTGAATTAACGTTTCGTGGCCATTGTCGGGACCGTAGTTTCGAAAGAATTTAAGATCGAATATCTCATCTCCTGTTTTAAAGTATAAGCTTCCCATTATTTTTCTGATGAAAGAAATAAGGAGTCTACTCGCAAATTTCAATACCGCGCTCTTATTAATCGAAGATAACAAGATCTGAAACGTCGCGTAATGTTCGAACGACGTATTAAAATGTGGAGAAAATTCATTTTCAAATTTATAAAAAAATAATCGTAACATATAATAATCATAAAACAGTCTTATATAGTAAAGATTTTAAACATTTTACGGATTAAACGAAATACGTGTTTATAGAAATATTCTATAAATTTATTAAAAAGCGTTTAAATTTCAATTTTATAATGGATATGACATCTCGAAACATTCATTTTAATTTAAATCGTTATAAATTATCGATAAGTTTTTTATTTATTTTTTTCTTTCTTTCTTTTTTGTAAATTAAATCAAGTAATTACTTCATGTGATGATTTTTTATATGTCCATGTCGTTCCACGCGATAAGACATTAAATATATGAAAAGTAGAAACATTCTACTTATTTTACCGCTATATTTGATTCACAAAACTTTGCAAAACTATACTAAAATTAATTTTATTTATAGCCTATGATATGTATCGAACTAAACAAATTCTTTGATATAGCCATTTATGGATTAATTCTAATCTAATGATTATTTATTTATTATATTTTGAATAAGAAATAAAATAATAATATTCCTAACTTTAGTTGGCAATTTTTGTATTTCTTTCAATCTTTGAGCGGGCAATGTGTCTTCTTACGATGCTTTCATCATTTTCATTTTTATTGTTTCTATCGTTATTTCGTTAAATTGTCACTATTTAATTTATTATTTCCTGGTTCTCCCAAACATCCCGTAGCAAATAGCCGTAACTTCTTCTTTTAATAAGCATTTCTTTCTTAACATCTGTTTCTTTAGAATTTCCAATTGTCAAGGTCCAGTTTATCGTATCCTATTTGTCAAATTCGAAATGCTTTCCAACTCGATCGCCCGCTGATACTTTTTCCGCTACATCTGCCACGCAGATTTTTAAACGTACGATCCCAGAATATAACCAACGACACGAGGATTGTCACATTTTTCGAATTCACATTCGAATAGCGAATAAAACTAGCATATTTTGAATTTTTTTTTTTTTTTTTTGACAATCCATATTTAAAAAGAAACTGTAATTTTATTTCGTTCTTCTCATCTCTATTTAAGTATTTGTTAATTTCTTTTCCATTCTATTTCAACTTATATTTTTCTATATATTTGTATATTTCTATATTTTTTAAGTATATCGATCATTATATATCTTCTTTTTTATATTAATTAAATAATACTATTTAATAATATTTTATAAATAATATTTTTTTTCTATATTAATTAAAAGCAATACTATTCTCTAAAGATTACTCGAGGCGTTTTTCGAAACTCGAACTCCACACGATTTCCCGCATTCGTTCGGTGAATTTCTTAGCTAACTTAAAACGATTTCGCGCACGAATTAACTGTTATAAAACTTTTATATTCTAATATTTTATGTATCTTTACGTGTGAAGAAAGAAAATTTGTCGAATGTCAAAGTCTAAATTGTTTCGTGCGATATTTTAATAACAACGTAATTACCAAGATGCATCCTCGGTTTGTCAGGGCAAGTATTACGATAAAATGTCGTTTCATGTCTTATTGAGAGCAAACTTTACAATATTAATAATGTGCTCTCATATTCACTATCTATCATCCTTATTTTTAATCTTCTTATACTAGATTGCTATTTTCCTTTTCTCAATCTGTTGATAGAATAGAAATAATTTTGTTAATAAATAAAATTTATCTTGAACTAATACCCCAATAACGTGTTCTCACATTTTACCATTTATTATTATTCTATTTTTCACTGTTTATTTTTCATACTATATTTCTATTTTAATCGTTATTTTCCCTCTTTCTCTCGTCAATTTCTTAACGAATAGAAATAATTTCGTTATTTAATAAAAATATACTACATTTCTATTTTCATCACTATTTTCCCTTTTTCTATCGTCAATTTCTTAACGAATAGAAATAATTCTGTTATTTAATAATAAAAAAGAATCTCATCTTGAACTAATACTCCAATAACGTGTTCTCATATTTATCGTCTATTATTCTTATTTACAATCTTCTTATACTACATCTCTATTTTCATCGCTGTTTTTCCTTTCTCTATCGTTCTTAACACATAGAAATAATTTCGTTATTTAATAACGAAAAAAATCAAACTCATCTTCTCTCGAATTAATTTCATTACCGTATTCCACGCTTGCAAAATTCAAAAACTTTGAAAATAATATTTCTATTCCCAGTGACCGTCAAACTCGGACCATCGCTGAAAACGTACATCGATCCACGATCTAAAAAAAATCTTTGAGATAAAAAAATCTAACCATTCGACAGTACATTATTCTTAAAAATCTTAGAAATCTATTCGCGAAGCGATATTTTAAAAAGAATCGAACATAGATAAATATGGTCGCCGTTCGAATGGTCGCATCGATCCAAGCGATGCCGAAGAGTCACTTCTCGAGTTATCGCATCGAGTCGAGTGCTGGAGAGTCACCATTCGAAAGCGCAAAGGGTCGAATCTCAAATTCTAAGGGAAAAAAAAAAAAGATAATTTCCTCCAGTGTTTTCGACCCTATCCCACTGTGACAACTGACAACTCTCGAGCGCAAAGGGTTAATCGTTCAACGCGTCGTATCGATGCAGCTGTGTGTTTAATCGAGGAAGAGGGGGAGGAGTTGTTTCACTCGATCGTTGCATCTCATCGAAACGTTCGTATCCTTCGTTTCCCTTCCCTCCTCCCCCTCGCCCTGAAATAATTCTGTTATGGAATTGGAAAGAAGAGAAAAGAGAGAGAAACTTGTTTTCTTTCTCTCGTCCTTTCTCGTCCGTTGCGAGAAGAACCGTCGCGACTCCCAGTCGGATCCCAGTCGAATTTCGTTCGTTTCCCTTTTCCTCTCCCCCCCCTCTCGTTTTTCTTTCTATCCCTCTTCCCTCCCCTTGTTTCCCGCGCCCGTTCATTAATTAAATCCTCGTCTGCTCGCGAAGCCGGAGGCCGGCAGCCAGGATGCGACAGGAGGACGAAAAGAGGGAGGGGGAGGAGGCGTTCGAAAAAAACGCCGATTTTCGAGGGGAACCGCATCGGAAATCCATCGATTCTCTCCTCTCCTTCCCTTTCCTTCTTCGATTCTTTCTCGTAACGAATGAAAAAAAAAAGAAAATACGATATCTTTCCTCAACCCTCTCGAAATTCGAAAAAAATCCATCCAAGATTCTCTCGATTCTCTCTATCGAAAATACCTCAGAGCGAGAGAGAGAGAGAGAGAGAGGGAGAGCCGTCAAAAAAAAATACGATACTTTCCCTCGATACGTCCTTCAACCCTCTCGAAATTCGAAAAAAATCCATCCAAGATTCTCTCCATTCTCTCGATCGAAAATATCTCAGAGCGAGAGAGAGAGAGAGAGAGGGGGAGAGCCGTCAAAAAAAAAATACGATAACTTTTCTCAACGCGTCCCTCAATCCTCTCGAAATTCGAAAAAAATCCATCCAAGATTCTCTCGATTCTTTCGATCGAAAATATCTCAGAGCGAGAGAGAAAGAGAGAGAGAGAAAGAGAGGGAGAGCCATAAAAAAAAAATACGATAACTTTTCTCAACGCGTCCCTCAATCGTTTCGAAATTCGAAAAAAATCCTTCGAAGATTCTCTCGATTCTCTCGATCGAAAATACCTCAGAGAAAGAGAGAGAGAGAGAGGGAGAACCGTCAAAAAAAAAAATATGAGGCCTTCCCTCGACGCGTCCCTCAACCTTCTCGAAATTCGAAAAAAATCCTTCGAAGATTTTCTCGATTCTCTCGATCGAAAATATCTCAGAGCGAGAGAGAGAGAGAGAGAGGGAAAGTCGTAAAAAAAAAATATACGATACTTTCCCTCGATACGTCCTTCAACCCTCTCGAAATTCGAAAAAAATCCATCCAAGATTCTCTCGATTCTCTCGATCAAAAATATCTCAGAGCGAGAGAGAAAGAAAGAGAGAGAAAGAGAGGGAGAGAGGGAGAGCCGTCAAAAAAAAAATACGATAACTTTTCTCAACGCGTCCCTCAATCCTCTCGAAATTCGAAAAAAATCCTTCGAAGATTCTCTCGATTCTCTCGATCGAAAATATATCAGAGCGAGAGAGAAAGAGATAGAGAGTAAGAGAGGGAGAGCCATAAAAAAAAAATACGATAACTTTTCTCAACGCGTCCCTCAATCGTTTCGAAATTCGAAAAAAATCCTTCGAATATTCTCTCGATTCTCTCGATCGAAAATATCTCAGAGAGAGAGAGAGAGAGAGAAAGAGCCAGAGCGAAGAGAGAGAGAGAGAGAGAGAGAGAGGAAGAGGGAGAGCCGTCAAAGGAGAAAGACGAGGTGTGATAGTAGTAGTAGCGGTAGTGGCGGCGGAGAGGTTGGAAAGTAAGAAGCTGCGTTGATTTGCGAGGACGTTGACGAGTGCGGGAAGAGAGGGGAAGGCAGGAGAAACGGGCGAAGTAAGGCGATTGCCATTTCGTAGCGTGTATCGCGGAGCGTTTTAGAGACGCGAAATAAGGAGAAGAAGTATAGAATAAGGTAAGGGGAGAGAAAGAACAGGGGGGAGCTGCTATCGAGGAAAGAAGGCGTATATATACATATACATATACATATACATATACATATACATATACATATACATATACATATACATATACATATACATATACATATACATATACATATACATATACATATACATATACATATACATATACATATACATATACATATACATATACATATACATATACATATACATATACATATACATATACATATACATATACATATACATATACATATACATATACATATACATATACATATACATATACATATACATATACATATATAAATATACACACGTATAACCCTGTTTCTCGCTCTACCGGCGAGCTTTTACGCGGGTGCACCGGCGTAGCTGTTGCGCGGCGGAGCTGAAAACGAGCTCCCTTGGGAAGTGGCCACCCGTAGTCCCCCCGCGCCTCGTGTTTCCCCGCAACCCACGTCCATAGGATATCCAAGGGAAGACCGACCACTCTCCCGAGACCGGACTAGTGCTTCTCAAACACAGGCCGGGCCGGCCCTTTCCATCCTTCATTACCCTTTCCCCCGCCTTCTCCCGCCGTCCCACGCCTTTACCGCCCCGCCGAGAGTTCTTCTCCCGCGAGTGCTCCGCGGTATCCTTGTCCACGTGCCACGCGAGCGAAACCCCTCCCCCGTCGTACTCCTTTCGAAAACGGCTCCTTTCCTCTTGTCCTACGTGCGTACGTACGTGCCTCCCACCGGTGATTAACCACCTCCCCTCCCTTTCCCCTCTGAAATTCTCCTTCTCCCCACTCTAACTCCATCTCGCGCGCAGCAAAAATCGCGCGGTGCGGCTGGGATGGGTGCAGAGGGCCAGAGGAGAGAGGAGTGGTAACGATGCCCGCGCTCTTTAATAGGCGAAGTTCCGTTTCGGGTCCGTAAAAATCGACTCCGACTGCCGGTGACTTTATCGATGCGGGGAGAAAGAGAGAGAGAGAGAGAAAGAGGGTGGAAGGTAGAAGGAGGAAAGTGGGAGAAGGATATATATATATATATATAAAGGGAAGCCGGGCGAGGAAAAGAGCGAGAAGAGTAACGTGGGGGAGAGGGGAGGAGTACGCCGGATACGAGAGCCAGGCCAGCAATATCGAGATGAGTTATTGTTCGCGGTGCACAATACGCTCAAATATGGAACGTGGCCGAGAAATTGATAGAAAAAAAAAGGAAAAGAGAAAAAAATTCTACCGAAGCGCCTTTATTAATTTCCGCGTCCAACGTCCCTGCCGAAAATATTCTTATGGAAATATGAGAAACGCTGGCGATAGAGGGAGAAGAAGAGGGAGAGAGAGAGAGGAAAAGAAAAATCGTAATAGCGAGGGGGAGGGGGGAGCGTCTGGACGATTTTGGTACTCGGAGGGGACTGCGAACGAGTTGGGCAAAGGGGGACTGGGAATTGTATTAGTTGGGTGCGCTCGCGCGATACTAAACAACGTATCGTTGTTAAATAGACTTAAATCGTGGCCCTCCCCATCTTTGACCGATCGATAATTCCGAGAGAATTCCGTGTGTTAGGGTGTGTAGGGTGAGCGAGGGAGGGCGAGGGAGCGAGAAACGCGGCGACAAAGGGAAATGGAGATGGAAGGAGCGAGCGGGGGGGACCACGGTCCCATCTCGGTTTCGGCGACGACGTTTGAGGAAAAAAAACGCCAGGGATTCGAACGACGATTCCTCGTATAATCGATTTGCGCCGTGCTTCTCGACACTTTCCTCCCGCTCTTTCTTTATCCTTTATCCCCCTTTATTCGAACGTTCGCGCGAAAAATCGAGGAGGGGAAAAAAGAAACGAGTCGCCTCCTCTCGTAATTCCGATTCCGTGAGCTACGTTTTCGTAGCGAGCGAACGAGCGGAAGCGAGGATTCGTCATCCGTCGTCCCTTCCGTTCGAGGCATCGCTGTGTGTATCTCTCGAGGACAAGGTTCCCCCATTCGGTCAGGTCGAAACGGTGTTGTCGACCGTTTTCCTTTTGTCTCCGTTTCCGCCGTGTTCCTTTTCCCCTCGAGGGAACGCGAGAGAAGAAGGGAATTCTCTCGTTCGTTTTATGGGAACGCGATAATCTTGGACCTTTCTCTCTCTCTCTCGCTTCTCCTCGTATTTCCTCGTGGCGTAGCCTTACGATTCGAAGGCGCGAGAAAAACTCGCGAGCTCCTCCGCACGAGAATCGTTCCGCCGCTCGAGAGACGCTCCATTAAGCTTTTTCCAAGATTTTTTTGCCGTTGCGAGAAAGACGCGGAACCGAGATTCGCCTCGATTCCATCTGCTCGCCTCTCTCTCTTTCTTTTTCCCTCGTTCTTCCTTCTCCTTGCAAAAAAACACGCTCTTACGCCGGCTAAGAATTCATCGTTGCCCATTTTTCCGGACGCGTGATTTCCTCGTGATTCGTGCTTCCTTCCTTTTTTCCTTCCTTTCTCTCTTCGATCGTCGATCTCGTGGATGGAATAAGAATATCGATCGCTCGTAACCTCGATCCCGGCATACACGCGCGTGTCATCTTACGAACTGGACGAAATATCCTTCCGCCAGAACCTTATTCTTATTCCTATATTACTCTCCGCTCCTTCCATTCTCCCGTCTTCTAGCCGGAAGCCAGAAACGTCACGAAAGGATGAACAACGACCGACGCCTCGGAAAGGAGGCGAGCAACAATTCTCGATTCTCCTCCTTTCTCTTCCGACTCGTTCCGTGTTTCGAATCTAGTCGAGAAAAACTCGAGATGGATTTTTGTCTCGCGCGAACGTTTCAAATTCGAAAAATGCGAAGAATCGGAAGAGGAGAGACGAGGAGAGACTGGAAGAAACGAGAAGAAACAGGGAGAGACGAGGAGAGACAGGGAGAGACGAGGAGAGACGAGGAGAGACGAGGAGAGACAAGAAGAAACGAGAGACAAGGAGAGATGGGGAGAAAGGAGGAGAGACAGGGAGAGATGAGGAGAGACTGAGAGAAACGAGAAGAGACAGGGAGAGACGAGGAGAAACTGGAAGAAACGAGAAGAAACAGGGAGAGACGAGGAGAGACAGCGAGAAACAAAGAGAGACAAGGAGGGACGGGGAGAGACGAGCAGAGACGAGGAGAGACAGGGAGAAACAAGGAGAGATGAGGAGAGAGATGGGAGAGACGAAGAGGAACGAGGAGAGACGAGGAGAGACGAGAGTTAGCGGAGGTGGATCACGTTTACGCGGTCGGACTCTTTTATTACGGTTGCCGCGATTCGCGTACCTTTCATCGATCCGGCCACTGTTCGAGTGTTTGCCATGCCCTCGAGTCGGCTGCCATCCGTTTTACTATTTGGATATTGCTGTCGTTGTCCGAATAGGGCGACGGTTCATCCGGTTGTCGGCCACCTTTTTGCCAGCCCATATATATATATATATATATATATATATATATATATACACATAAGCAACGCTTGGCGAAAAACCGCGCGAAAGCGTTTTTTCGAGCCGTGGATAAAAAGGAGGCGGAAGGGCGGAAGATGAGACGATTCGAGGAGGAAGAAAGAAAACGGTGGCGATGATGGGTGGCCGACTTCGTTTTTTAAGTAATCGCCGACCTTTTCGAGAGGTTTCCTCCTCATCGAGAAACGAAAAAGCGAGCCCCCGTTTCCCTGCCAGCCATTTCTCTCGAGTCTCGATTAAGCGATTAAACGAACCCCCTCCGGGCTGCCGCCGTATTTAATTTACCGCGATTCTCCGCTTACTACTCTGCAATTTCATCCATTCTTTCTCCTCTCCCGTCCCGATCGCGCCACCTGTCCTCTCTACCTTTATCTTTATCTCTCCGCCCCCACCCCGCTCCTCCTCCCCTCCCCTGTCCCGTCACCGATTCCCTCTCATTGTTCCACGAGAGTCGCATCCTCGACCTCTGGCGGGGAATCGAATACCCGATCGAATCGATTACCCGAATTCGAAAGAAATTTCGACCTCGTCCCGTCTCGATTCGATTCGCACGTCGGCGTTGGAGCGTCGAATCGAGCGAAAGAGGAGGAGGAGGAGGAGGAGGAGGAGGAGGAGGAGGAAAGGAGCATCCGTCAAACGAGAGGAACCACCGAGACGACGGAGCATCGACGTTTATCGGTGGCTGGTAACGGTCCCTCGATTCGGTGACACTTGACAGCTCGTTAGCTCCTTCTCCCCGGGACAGGAGAAATCGTGGTCATGCTCGTCTGGCCCTCATCTGTCGTGCCTGTACACGATACACCAATTTTCCGCGTGAATCTGTCTCCACCACGAAATTTACTTCGATGTTGATAGCATTATCGCCCCCCCTCCCTTCCTCCTTCTCTCGTGTCTCGTGTCTCCCGTGCCCGAGATACGTTCTGGCCACTCGCCAGAATTAATTCCCACTACGGGGATCCGGATCCGGCGAACCGTTCCCGACCGGTTTTTTTCCCCATTCCCGTTCGCGACACTGATATTTAAAAACGCCGTTTCGTCGCCGTTCCGTGGCAAAAATCACTTTTTCTCTATACTATACGAAAAAGAAAAAAGAAAAAGAAAAAAAAGAAAAAAGAGAAATAATACTCGCGACAATTTCTATTATAGATCGATATCCGATATCTATCCATTTCTTTTCGGATGAGAGGTACTTTTATCCCGATAGCGACAGGAAAAAGTAAAAGCTGGAGAAAAAAGGAAGATAAGGAGAAGACTGGACAGTGATTTCGTCCATCTCGATAGACGGCGGAGAAAACGGCAGGTGTTCGTTGCGGAGCAGCTGCAATCACGACCACCATCTGCCGCAGTAATGCACGCCTCTTCCAAGTCTTCCAGTCTTGAAGAAGCGAGACTCGTTGCCCGAGGCATTCATCCTCAATTAGACGCCACCTGAAACACGTGCCCCTCTCGAATCCATGGATTTCGATGGCTTCTTTCTCATCCACTCCTTATCTCCTTCTTTTTCTCGTTACTCTTCTTCTTGCTCGTCTTACCACGTCCTTTATTCCGGTTCTCCTCTTCCTCTATCTCTCCGCGTTTCAGGGCTTCTTTCCTTTTTTCCATGCCACGCGTCATTATCCTTTGCTTCCTCGTACCAGTGGCCAAGTCATCGATCACCGATCACCGTTTTTCGCCGCGACGACAGTTGGCAAGCACGAGGCTTCGCGTAAGCGTAAAAACATCCTCGACACGTGCTATCGTTGAAAATCGTTGAATCCGAATAAGAGAACCTGTATATCGCGTTACAACTCGATGCTTCCTTCCGTCTAGAAGTTTCGAAATAAAATCGTTAATTTCTTGCCTAATTGACGATTTCTATTTTTGATTATACCATGATCGGAAGAAAGAATCGCATCGTTTAAAACTCGACGATAAAATTCAATTGAAATATTATCGCATTATAATTTACAACAACGCAAGTCGAATCGAGACCGCAGTTCTCTACCTTATCGAGCTCGTCGAAAATGACTCGGCGAACGTATACACGTGGCGAGCTCTATTATAATAAATGTAAATCACTATCGTTAAGCTTTCTTTTTTATCTCTTGCTCGATAAATGTATCGTAAAAAATAAAATTATTTAAATTAATAATTAACGAGTTGCTTATTTATATAGATTATTTTAATAGAGATAAGATAAAATTGAACAAAATTGATAAAAAAAAAATATTTATGAAAAAAAAACTTTAAATTATTTTTTAATTTTTCCGAACAAAAATATTTTAATTCGGACTCGTCGGAATTATTCCGTTACGTTCCATTTCTTGTTTCAGTATATGCTTTTGCACCTTCCCGCTGGATGTTTTCGGATAATCCGTTACGAATTCCACGTAACGCGGTATTTTAAATGACGCTATACGACTTTCGCAATATTTCTTCAACTCTTCCTTCTCAAGTTTCGCGCCGTCTCGAACGCGTACGCATGCGCACAGCTCCTCGCCGTAAACTTTGTCGTAAGCGCTAATAACTTGTACCTCGGCCACCAGGGGATGCATCATTATTACATCCTCGATCTCCTAAATCCACGATACACAAAATTTGAGAAATCGAATCGTGAGCCAATCTTTGAACTTTTTACCTTTGGGAAAATATTCTCTCCGCCCCGAATTATCATCTCTTTCAATCGTCCGACTATTTGCCCATAACCATCCGATCTTAACACAAATTGGTCACCAGTCTTGAACCAGCCATCTTTGGTAAAGGTTTTCCTAGTCGCTTCTTCGTCGTTATAGTATTCGATCATGTTTGAGTATCCTCGAACCCAGAGTTCTCCGGGAGTGCCGAAAGGCACCATTTTCCCATTCTCGTCGACGACCTTTCCAAAAATAGAGAGAAAGAAAAAGAGAGAGAGAGAGAGAGAGAAAAATATATTTTAAAAATGAAATTCGAATTCACGCACGATGCGATTCGATATAAATATTTTTCCATTTACCATAGCTTCGATGTGACTACTCAAATGGCCAACGGTATTATCTGTCAATTCATTCTTCTCGTTGGGCATCGAATGAAAGATAATCCCTGACACCTCCGTCAGCCCATATATGTTCTATTGAACGCAACAAATGAAATGGATAATAATTCGTAAATTGGAACGAGGGGATAGGAGTGACGGGTCGAGGCACACCAAGAAACCTCGGAACACGATTTCACGAAGGAGAACGTTATTGATCGGGGCCAAGAAACGATATTTCTCCACGTGGAATCGCATTTATGCATACGAACCGAGTCGAGTTGGCCGTGCGAGATATGTGCATAGATAACGCGGAAAACGCGACGCGTGTCGAGCCGAATTAAGTACGTGTCGACGACCTTCGTCCATTCCCATCCAATCTATGAAAATCCTTCGATCCAAAATTCCAAAAATTACCCGAGAAACGATCCAATATTTTTTTTTTTTTCTTAACAAATCGTGCAAATAACTTTGATTATCTCGATCGAAAATGATTTTTTCTTTTTTTAGCCTTTACCTTACCTTTATATTGTCAAAGTTGAAACTTTCCCTTATTTTTTTAAAAAGCTCAGGCGACGCTATCGCCCCACCTGTGAAACCGCAGGCTAAAGTTATCGGCGGAGGTTGAACACGATGATACGCATCCAACAGTGTGATCTAACCGTAAAAAGAAAAGCGAAAAAAAGGGTTAAACGTTAAACGACCTTACATATATATATCGAGAATTTTATACGACTTTCGTTACTTTACCCACATAGTCGGTGTTCCGTACACGATATCGCACTTTTCTCCTATTATCGCATCCAACGATTTCATAGGATTGAAGGAGCGGGCTTCCAACACGATCGTGATACCGGCATGAAACATGTTCAACAATCCTTTAATCAGGCCGTACACGTGGAAGAACGGAACGTTCAAGCACACCTTCTGCTCCATCCTTATCTTCGTCCTTAATGCGCTCTACAACAAACGTAACAAACATCATCATGATGTCGATCGAATATATACATATATACGTATATATATACACATATATATATGTATATACATATATATATATGTATATATATATATATATATATATATATATATATATATACATTGTGTACCTGTTTAGAGTTATTGAACAACGATCTGTGCGATAAGAGGGTAGCTTTCGGTTTTCCAGTGGTTCCCGAAGTGAATTGTATATTGCTACCGCTGTGACACGATATCCGATCCTGTTCACCCGCGACACGTTCGACCTCGATCTTGGACGCGAGCCGCTCCACGTCGGCGAATCGAAGCGTCCCTCTTGAATCGAAACGAATTTCGAATTAGCGACGATCCAGGCAACGCTCGTTGGAAAACGATATAGGAAATCGAGGCAAGCGAAGGGAGAAGGGTGCGAATGCATTAACCTAATTGCAAATCGTCGGGTTGGGGAGATCATCCCTCTATTCGGATTTCGATCGAAAAATTTGAAAAATTGCGCGCGATAATAATTGCCACGTTTAACTCGATTTATTATTTATTTTTTTTTTTAATTTATTTGCGATAATAATTCTCTCGTTTAACCTAATTTATTATTTATTTTTTTTTTTCATTTTTTTGCACGCGGTTTTATTTATACATCACACGGCGAGCAGGAAAATACATTAAAATTGCAAATTGCCCGACCTTGTGTTCTAATTGTGGAACACGTGTGTGTACGTATATATGAGATTCTCTCGTTCTCCTATACGTCTCCCTAAGACGAAGGATTTACGCGTATCCTTCATCCTGTCTCCCCCTCCTTTATCGAGCGGATACAAAGACTTATCGCTCTGTCCACCCCTCCCCCTCCTCTCGCTTAAATTAAACCAGAAATAAAATCGATCCCTCGAATATAATATATACATATGTATATATACACGTAATAAGAGCGAAATGCAGAATTGTCTTACTCAATGTGATCTTTGGAATAGATAATTATGTGCTCCAACATGGGGCACGTGGTTCGTTTGGCGCGTAGCAGCATCGCGGGATAATCCTGGGTTTTAAAATTGTCCGGGGATATGACTGCCTTTACCCCGACCTTTTGCAAGCAATAGGTGATCTCGTCGAGTCGATAGGTGGGGTTTATCGAGACGACGACTAGGCCCAGCCTCGTGCCGGCCACGAAACCGATTATCCACTCGACGTCGTTCGGCGCCCATATACCGAGACGATCGCCCCGTCTCAGGCCAAGCTTCGCCAAACCGGCCGCGAAACGATCGGCGCGATCGAGCAGCTCGGTGAACGTCAACCGTACGCCCTGGTGAACCGAGATCACGCACTCCTTGTCGGCCCATCTCTTCGCAGCAGTTCCAGCCAGACTGCCCAACGTTTCGTCGATCACCGCCACGTCCCCCGGGCAGTGCAAATACGACAACGACCCACGCTCGTCCCGCCTCTCCTCGTGATTAGATCGGTATCGTCGAATCGACGAAACGTTCCGCCATCTCCCATTTTCTCCATCTCGTGCTGACGAAATTTATATTAATATGTTAATATATTACATTATAAGAAAATTATATCATAAGATTCTCGTGAATATGTATATATATATATATA
>NW_025224966.1:1059843-1069740 GCF_014066325.1 Apis laboriosa | reverse complement strand
ATATATATATATACAATTGGAGAAATGGAGAATATTTAATACTATATTATTATAATATTAATATATTAAATATTATATTGTAAGAAAATTATATTATAAGATTCTCGTGAATATATGTATATACAATTGGAGAAATGGAGGAGCGTTTGTATATGTACATGTTCTTTGTTTCTTCTCATTATCTATCATCACTCACCGAGCAACGAGTCCACGTTTCTTTTCCGCAGGGGGCAAATGTGAGGGAGGTTAAGGACGGACGAGGAATTTCTTGTTATCGTGAAACGTAACATCTTCCTCGTCACCGCTTAATCGAGAACTAAACGAAAACTGTCCACGATACTCTTACTTATACGAAAATTTTAATTTTACATTTATTTGTTAATATTTATCTTTCCCAGATAAATAACTCGATCGCGCTTCATAAACTCGGTTTATTATTAATCTTCTCGAAATATGTAAAAACTGAATTCTCCACCGTTCCGACCGTCTATTTATCTATCTATTCTTAATATATATATATATATGCACCAATATCGATACTCTTAAACGCTTGAATAATACATTTGTTTGATAATCAAGCTTTTTTTACGTACATGTAAAATAAACTCTTTACATAATCCACATATACAAGCACACGTATATACGAATGACTGAATTACTTTGTCGTCGATTATCGTTGGTATAATTGCACAACGTGCAATATAACAAAAAATAACTATCTCGACCATTTTATCGCTCGTTTAATATACGTTTGAAAACGGAGATTACGACTCGTAAGACGTTCGAGGAAACGGTGACTCATCTATATAAAAATGGCCGATTGAACCTTTCTTCCATTTCGAAATACTCTTTGGAATACGAATCCAGAGAGAGAGAGAGAGAGAGAAAAAGAGAGAGTTGAAAAGAAGAAGAGAGGAGAGCTTGGTCGCAAGAAGGATCCCAGATAGGCGGATGGCGTGCTGGCTGCCCCTCGCCGGAAGTCGCGTGTCGGCGTCGACCGTGCCACCACCGTCCTACGTACCACTTTCCACCCTCCCCCACTCCACTGTTCCCCAAGCCACTCGGAGAAGCCGATTTTAGCCGCATTCCCTTGCAACCAACGCGCGAGGGACGAAGGTTGGCCAGGCCAGGGAAACGAAGAGGTAGCCAGCCTCGGTTGAATCGAATTGAGGTTAGGTTACGCGTTACCTTCGCGCGTGACGGTGATTGGTCGATCCGATCCTTCGTTCCGAGCAACGAAGGGGTGGAGGAAGGCAACCCGTTCGGCCGCCTCGCGCCAGTCCTTCCCAATCGCGGGGATGAACGCGGCCGATTAACACCTCGCCTCGATCTCGAAGCTTCGTCGATCGTATCGATCGTAACGATCGTATCGATCTCTCGGTTGGGAAAAATCGTGGAAAGGAGAGGAGAGAGAATCTCTCTTGTGAAGGCAAGTGGGGGAAAGGAAGAAGAAGTGTGGTGCGCGGCATGAGGGCGGGCGGGCAAGCGAGCGAGCGATGAGCAGTAGCGGGAACAGCAAGAGGGCGTCGGGCGGGACGAAGGACGAGAGGAAGAATGCCTCGAGCAAGGAGGAGAGCCCCGTGACGGGGAGGGGGGACGAGGGATCGGGGAGCACGGGCGGAGGAGCGAGCGCGGATGGCACGCCGCAGCCCGGGAGCAAGCCTGGATCGGCGGGGGCGAGCAGCAGGGAGGCCGTGCAGAAGCTCCTCGCGCTTGCTGCGCGCGGGGAATGGGCGCCCGTGGACCAGCTGCTCAAATCCTTGGAGAAGGCGGCCCAGAACGTCGGCGAGGATGGAGGGCCCCTTCTCCCTCTCGCAAGCGTAATGGACCCGGTCGGTCGACGATCTCTTTCTCCTCCCTCCCTCCCTCCTTTCGCTACTTCATCGGCTTCGGTTTTTAATCTTGGTGCCCCGATTTCCAGGGAACGGGGATGACGCCGTTGATGTACGCCGTGAAGGACAATCGCACGGCATTGCTCGACCGAATGATCGAATTGGGGGCGGACCTAGGCGCCAGAAATAACGCGAGTATTTCCAAGTATTTCCAAGAAATACCTATCAACTGCACCTATCAACGTCATACCGTCATCAAAGGTCAACCTTTTGCTCTCCAACGCACGGTGACTCTCCGCCACCACTGGGATCGTTAAGGCGTTAACGATATTCATTTACGTTTGATTTTTTGGAATATCGCTTCATAAATAGGTTCTTAAGCACTTTGAGTAATTATCTTATGGTAATCTTATGAGACCGAATACCGAACGCGGTGGTTTGAGTTGCTGGTTCGACGGAGAGAAACAGGCAACTGGAGTGCAAAGGGTTAATTTTTAAAAGTGTACGCGACTCGTTTGTCAATAGAAACTCGTTGAATTTTCCGTTTTCTTTTCCTCTTCGTCATCGCCGTCCTTCTTCGCGTGATCGCTCTCCCACGCACGTAGAAGAGAAATGCTTGCGATTTTTTTTTTTATACAAATTTTTAGAACAAAATTCGCATCGCGTTGCGTGGCTAGGACGCGTAACGTTGTTCGAGCTGCGTGCATCAAGTGCACGGGCTTGTATTTGCGCCGAGTTAACGATCTCCTCGGTTCGTTAATGCTTGGTTCGAGCGAAGGGGGGGAAAGAGGGTAAGTAAGATCGCGTGAAGAAGGGCCAAGGCCAAGGGATTTTCACGGGGCAACTAGGCCGGGGACGAAAAAAAATAGTTCGATTCCAAGAGGCGATTAGAGCTAGTTTCCAGATTTTTATCACGTTTGCTTATCGTTTCTTCGCGTTAGGTGGTGAAGTAACCCACGAGGGGTATCCCTCCCCCCCCCTCCCCCTCTTTCTTTTTTTGCGATCGTTAACCGTAATTCAGCGCGAGAATTTTGTATTTAAAAAAAAAAAAAAAAAAGAAAAAAATTGGACGCACCCCTTCATTAACTCTAACTAATCGCGAGGATCGAGGGGGTTTCTTCGTAGCCCCACCCAATCCAACGCGTCATTTTCGAATCGTTCGACGATAAGGCACATTCGTTTCACTATGGGCGCGGCAAAACTCGATTTATTAATCGGTTTCCTTTATATATTGCGTCATATTGACCTCGTCCAGTCGCGAAAAAAAAAAAAAAAAAGAAGAATTGTCGTTGATTTACGAGAACTGGTTTTTTTCCTCTCCCGACAGGACAATTACAATGCTCTTCACGTCGCAGCTATGTACTCGAGGGAAGACGTGGTTAAGCTACTCTTGTCGAAACGGAACGTCGATCCTTACGCTACTGGAGGAGTATGATCTGTTTTTCTTCCTTCCTCTTTTCTCGTTTCTTTTTTTTTTTTTTTTTTTTTTTTTTAGATCACGAAAAGAAGATGACGCTCTTTCGTATTCGTAATTTGAATATAGCCGAGGCAACAAACTGCTATACACTTGGTCGCGTCGAGACAGACGGGTACCGCGACCTCCATTTTGAGAGCTTTACTGGCAGCCGCCGGCCGGGACATCAGGTTGAGAGTCGATGGGGTGAGTAATTTTCCTTCTCATCATCGATGCTAGACGTTCGTGACGGCGCAGCGTCGGGGTATTTCGCCTCTCTAAAAGCGGGAGAAATTATTCTTTAACCGAAATCGTATATTTGTTTATAATGTTTTTTTTAAGATTATTTGTAAATAAGTTATTAAAAATTTAAAGAGATAGTAAAAATGCTTTTCGTAGTAAAATTTAAAATAAAATACAAAATTATTTAAAATTTCAAACTTTTCGTCAAATGTCACATGATTCGATATCGTCGTCATAATTTTGACATTGAGATAGACATGACATTTATAAGCAAATTTTTAAAAGTAAAAGTATTGAAAAAATTATGAACATTAATTATAATAACAACTGTAAACGCTACATTATTACATTTTTATATTATTATTATTATTATTATTATTATTATTGACTTGGGATCAGTTGATTTGTCTAACGAACTAATGATTAGCGAATTTTTCGTTCGCGTGATTTACTTGACTTGAAAATTTTTGAAATTTATTTATATAAAAAAAAATATCCATCTTTGAAAGATTTTCATATCTTCAAGAACGTTTTAATTCATTCATGTATATAGTTTTTAAAATTTCTCATTGTATATGAAAATTCCTATACCGATTAAACGCGAGCCACTTCATTTTGTATTCATTTGAGAAATTGAAATTTTTTCCTGAAAGTTTGAAAAAAAATTAATATATCAAACGCGCAATAATTTTATACAAAAATTTCGATCGATCATTTCGAGATTAATAACGCGTAATTAGCGACAATAATAAAAATTACCATAATTACCTCGGTAGCAGTAGTAGCAGCTAATTTTTTTTTTTTTATTTCAAAATTAAGGTTTTGCCCTTTATAACGACACGAAGAAAGAATACTAAACTGCTTTTTAAAATTGAGATTGAAAATGAAAAATTAAATAACGTATAATTTCAAAAATATCGATAATATCAAAATGAAATTTGACACGATACAAATACATACCTTAGTACACTTAATACGTAACAAAAATTGATGAGATTAAAAAAATAGAGAGATCGTAAACAATAGTTTTACTTTTCAGCAATTTGAAGATTGGCTACTTTAAAGCCACATAACTACATTAATAATTAAAAAATATGAAAAAAAATCATACCGTACGGTGGACCAAATGTTCAAATAATTATCCGTATAAAAATTTTTTCATTTTGAGAATACTCGTGAAAAGAATGGATTTTTTCCCGTTTCTAAGAGGCAAATATCCTTACTGTACAGCGCTCGTGTGTATCGGCCACGAATTCATCGAATTAACAGTTTTTCCTGCGCGATTTCTATCGCGCATCCCTCTCGATTCTCGTCTCTCGCGTGACACGAACGATGGCTCAACGACCATCGCTGCCTGGTACCGAACAGCTGTCATAATTCTCTTTCTTTCTTTCTTTCTTTCTCGCACACTACCAGCTTCCTAATATTCCTTCCTCCTCCGTCCCGTAAACGAGCAAGATTACGGCGATTTCGAGACAATTCTCGCTCACCGTATATGCATACACGGTTATTTATGGAAATCGAATTCGTTTCTTTCTCTCTTTCTCCTCCCATTGGTTGAAAATCGATCCCATCACCGATACCTTTCAACCGTCTCTTACCCGATTCGACAACGACTACTGAAAAAAAGTTGGACACGAATTGCGCGTGAATTTCAGAAAGGAAAGATACCGTTACTGTTGGCCGTGGAAGCTGGGAACCAATCGATGTGCAGGGAATTGTTGGCCCAACAGGCGCCCGATCAGCTACGCGCGACCACCGCGACCGGCGATTCGGCGCTCCATCTCGCGGCCAGAAGAAGAGACATCGACATGGTGCGGATATTGGTGGATTACGGGGCAACGGTGGACATGCAAAACGTACGAGAAGAGGGCGCTTCTCTCGCCTCGAGAGAAAAGGATACGAGTGAAAAGTGGTAACCATTTGCAGGGCGACGGACAGACAGCGTTGCACATAGCGAGCGCGGAAGGCGACGAGACCCTCGTCAAGTATTTTTACGGCGTGAGAGCGTCGGCCTCCATCACGGATCATCAGGATCGCACGCCCATGCATCTGGCGGCGGAGAACGGGCACGCTTCCATCATCGAGCTGCTCGCCGACAAATTCAAAGCGAGCATATTCGAAAGGACGAAGGACGGATCGACGTTGATGCACATAGCTTCGTTGAACGGGCACTCGGAATGCGCGACGATGCTGTTCAAGAAGGGAGTGTACTTGCACATGCCGAATAAGCGAGGGGCCAGATCTATTCACACAGCCGCCAAATACGGCCACGTCGGGATCATAAGCACTCTTTTGCAACGAGGAGAGAAGGTATTTCGCGCAAAGAAAGAACGTCCATCTTGTTCTCGACTCTCGCGACACTACCACTCCTATCTACGCGTATGTACGTGTACAGGTGGACGCGACTACCAACGACAATTACACCGCGCTTCACATAGCCGTGGAGAACGCGAAACCTGCTGTAGTGGAAACGTTGTTGGGATACGGGGCTGAGGTTCACGTTCGAGGTGGAAAGCTTCGAGAAACGCCTCTTCACATAGCTGCCAGAGTGGCGGACGGCGACAGATGCGCGCTCATGTTGCTTAAATCCGGCGCCGGCCCGAATTTGACCACCGACGACGGCCAAACGCCAGTGCACGTAGCTGCCAGCCACGGAAACTTGGCCACGTTGTTGCTGCTTCTGGAGGACGGAGGTGATCCCATGTACAAGTCGAAGGTAAACAAATGTTCCTTCCCCCTTTCCTTTCTTCCCTAAACTCTTCCCAAACATATCTCCTCCGTTTCTGGTGTCGCAGAACGGAGAAACGCCGTTGCATCTGGCCTGCAGGGGATGCAAGGCGGACGTGGTGCGACATTTGATCCGATTCGTGAAGGAGAGGAGGGGCGCGGAGACGGCGACCGCCTACGTCAACAGTTTGACGAACGAAGGTGCGAGCGGGCTGCATTACGCGGCCCAGATCGAGCCGTCGGAAGTCGGGACGGCCGGGGACGACAGAGCGGTTATTCGCGCCCTGCTCGAGGGCGGGGCGGACGTCTCGCTGCAGACGAGGCAGGCCCAGGAATCGGCGTTCCATCACTGCGCGTTGGCCGGGAACAACGAGATCCTGTCCGAGATGATAAGCGGGATGTCGGCGACCGAGGTTCAGAAGGCGTTGAACCGTCAGAGCGCGGTCGGCTGGACCCCGTTGCTGATCGCCGCCCACCGCGGCCACATGGAGCTCGTCACGACCTTGCTCGCCAACCACGCGAGAGTGGACGTGTTCGACCTCGAGGGAAGATCCGCCCTACATCTGGCAGCCGAGCACGGCTACCTTCAAGTGTGCGACGCGTTGCTCGCCAACAAAGCGTTCATAAACTCCAAGTCGAGGGTCGGGAGAACGGCGCTCCACCTTGCGGCGATGAACGGCTACTCCCACCTCGTCAAGTTCCTCGTCCAGGACCACGGGGCTGCGATAGACGTTCTCACGCTAAGGAAACAGACCCCCCTTCACTTGGCGGCGGGTGCCGGCCAGTTGGAGGTGTGCAAGCTGCTGCTCGAGCTCGGTGCGAGTATAGACGCGACCGACGACCAGGGCCAGAAACCGATTCACGCCGCGGCCATGAACAATTACGCGGAGGTAGCCCAGCTCTTCCTCCAGAGGCATCCAAGCTTGGTGATGGCATGCACCAAGGACGGGAACACGTGCGCCCATATAGCGGCGATGCAGGGCAGCGTGCGGGTGATCGAGGAGCTGATGAAATTCGACCGCCAGGGGGTGATCTCGGCGAGGAACAAGTTGACCGAGGCGACCCCCCTTCAGCTGGCGGCTGAGGGAGGGCACGCGGAGGTGGTGAGGGCGTTGGTGAGGGCAGGCGCCTCCTGCGCAGACGAGAACAGGGCCGGGTTCACCGCTGTTCACCTGGCAGCCCAACACGGCCACGGCCAGGTGTTGGAAGTGATGAGATCCTCCCAGTCCCTTCGCATATCCAGCAAGAAGCTTGGCGTTACCGCTCTTCACGTAGCCGCGTACTTTGGCCAGGCTGGTAAGTCGACCTTCCGATCTTTCTTCTTCCTTCTCTCTTCTTCTTCTTCTTCTTTTTCCTTCGCCCAGATACCGTGCGAGAATTGCTGACCCACGTGCCCGGAACGGTGAAGTCCGACCCTCCGACAGGCGGCTCTCTCGTAGGAGAATTGGGAAGCGAATCTGGAATGACGCCTCTTCACTTGGCCGCTTATTCAGGGAACGAGAACGTCGTGCGATTGCTCTTGAACTCGGCCGGTGTGCAGGTAATAAAAACGAATAGGTTAGAAAGAAGGATAGGACGTGACAGTGACACAGAAGGAAATGAAACTATGGTGTTATCTGTTAAGGTGGAGGCGGCGACCACGGAGAACGGTTTCAATCCTTTGCACTTGGCCTGTTTCGGGGGCCACATCACTGTGGTCGGTCTTCTGTTGAGCAGATCGGCCGAACTGTTGCACAGCTCCGACCGTTACGGTAAAACAGGTCTTCACATAGCGGCGACTCACGGCCACTACCAAATGGTGGAGGTGCTTCTCGGCCAGGGCGCGGAAATAAACGCGACCGATAAAAATGGATGGACGCCGTTGCATTGCGCGGCGCGGGCCGGTTACCTCGACGTTGTCAAATTGTTGGTGGAGAGCGGGGCATCTCCCAAGAGCGAAACCAATCTCGGCAGCGCGCCGATTTGGTTCGCCGCGTCCGAGGGCCACAACGACGTGCTCAAATATCTAATGGAAAAGGAGCACGATACTTACGCCTTGATGGAGGACAAAAGGGTGAGCAAGCTTCTCGTTCTTCCCTTTAATTCTCTTCCAATTCTCGTTTGAAATTGAATTTCGACGAGAAATAAATAATGAGATTATTAAAGAATTAATTTTAATATTATATGATTCAATGGCTAATTAATGAAGTGTATATACATATATATTAAAATAATTATATATATACTAATCTATATGTAAATATTTATAAAACAATAATTTTAATTATTTATTAAATATTAAATTATTATTTTTTATTGTTAAAATATTTTATATACTAACATAATTTATTATATATATTTATTAATGAATAATATAACATATAAATTAACAACCAACTAAATAACCTAAAAATTTAATTATTGTATATTTCAGTATCGCCATTTAAGACTATCTTTTAATATCTTTTCTATCTATTCAATCTTTTCAATGCCTTAGAATCTATACTTTCCTTCTGCCAAAAAATCATTGAGATTCTCCGCTTTCCCCTCTCGAACAAGACTTGATACCTTCCTTCTTTCAGTTCGTCTACAACATGATGGTGTGCAGTAAGAACAACAACAACAAACCGATCGAGGAATTCGTGCTGGTTTCCCCGGCACCGGTGGACACGGCCGCCAAGCTTTCCAACATCTACATGAAATTGTCGGAGAAGGAGAAGGAGAGGGCGAAAGACTTGATAGCCGCCGGCAAGCAATGCGAGGCGATGGCCACGGAATTGTTAGCTTTGGCCGCGGGCGCCGACTCGGCCGGGAGGATTCTCACCTCGATGGACCGTAGGAACGTCGAGTTTTTGGACGTGCTGATCGAGAACGAGCAGAAGGAGGTGATCGCGCACACGGTTGTCCAACGGTATCTCCAAGAATTGTGGCAGGGCAGTTTGAACTGGAACGCCTTCAGGACGATCCTTCTGTTCGTCGCGTTCCTCGTCTGCCCCCCTGTCTGGGTTGTGTTCGCCCTCCCCCTCGGCCACAAGTACAACAACGTCCCAATTATAAAGTTCATGTCGTATCTAACCTCTCACATATATCTGATGGTCTTCCTTTTGCTGGTCGGTATAATTCCTATATACCCTGTGGTAAGGGCGAGCCTGTTACCGTATTGGTACGAATGGTGCCTCCTCGTCATGCTGTCCGGATTATTGCTCTTCGAGCTGACCAACCCAAGCGACAAAAGTGGATTAGGCTGGATTAAACTGGCCGTGCTGCTGTTTGGAATTTGCGGGGTAGCGTTCCATCTAATGGGTTTCGTAATCGTCCACCGACCCTATTGGCCAACTTTACTTTACCTCAGGAATCAACTGTTCGCCCTGAGCTTCTTGCTCGCCTGTGTGCAGATCCTCGATTTCCTCTCGTTCCATCATCTGTTCGGCCCGTGGGCTATCATCATTGGTAACCTGATGAAGGATCTAGCGAGATTTCTCGCCGTGCTGGCCATCTTCGTGTTCGGTTTCTCGATGCACTTTGTTGCACTGAACCAAGCCTTCGAGACCCAATCGGATGGCGGAAGGCGGATTGATGACAAAAAGAAAAAAGGCGTCTTCAACGACGGTAAGTTCGACGCACGTGATTAGCCGTGCTATCTCTCTTTTTTTTTTTTTC
>NW_025224966.1:1058766-1059649 GCF_014066325.1 Apis laboriosa | reverse complement strand
AAAAAAAAAAAAAAGATAAAGAAATAGCGGCGCGGTCGATGGGACCGCGAACATACGAACATACACACGAATAACAATCGAATATATTTCGAAATCTCAACTCAAGGAATAGGAATAATCCTTCGCAGCATCTCGTGGATCGTGGACTAAGGGAAACCTACTTTAATTAATTAATAAATGTTAACGTTATCGTTATCCTCGAGATATACCTTGATGCAGGCCCCCTCCGTCCTGCCCCCCCCCTGCCCCACTCCCCGATGATTTGATGAATTTCAACCACCGAAGACTAAGACTAAGGCTAAAAAAAAAAAACGTAAAAAATCATCGGTTACCCCGAATATGTACCATCTAGAAACGATCTAGTTACTTTTTATCTCGAGATAAACGCATAATCGGAACAATTGCAATGATAGATTTGTTGGCCAATGTTACGGAATGGATGATGGAGACGCCATCGACGGCGCCTCCTCGTCGCTACGGCCGCTACAAGAAAAAAGAATGTTGTGACGATAACTCCCGAGATAGTAAGTTTATATAAAAATCTGAAATTGAAAAAAAAAAAAAAAAAAACGTTAATCGAGATTCCACCAATTCGGAACGGAACGCGAAATGAATGGCAATGACACGTGCACAACGGAATGCAGGACACGATTCTTCTTGGTGTCGTATCGTCTGCATTGTGCGTTTGCCCGATGTGTGTTGCCTGCTGGGATTGCTGCCTGATTCCAATATTATTTACAACAATAAATATTTGCAAGAAATATCGCGAGAAATATCTCTCACCCCGCTCTAACCTGCGCTGTGATTCGGCCTTGTGACGAATAATCTCCCTCGACTCCTATATCCCTACTCTGCACGTGTATATATATATATATATATATAT
>NW_025224966.1:1025976-1058271 GCF_014066325.1 Apis laboriosa | reverse complement strand
AAAAAAAAAAAAAAAAAAAACGATGCGTCTCAAAAATCCCAAATTTATCCGGCCTCGAGTCCGAATCGCAGCAACTCGGTGTCTACTGCTTGATAAATCTCGATCTCGAGATTTCGAGCGCCCCGCCGAGTGTAGGTTGGCGACCACCGCCGGCTTCTTTCTTATATGTCACGGAGGCGCCAATCGAGCGCGCGTTTCTCCACTAGCCTCTGTTGTGCATCGTATGTGCATCTCTATAAACAAACAAGAGCAATGTTGTCTTTCTCGTTCGCTGTTTCGAGTCTTGCGCAATGCGTGTTTTGTTGTGTGTCGCTAATCGGCCAACTCGAATTACGACCGAAAGAAAAAAACGGTCGGGCCTGATCCACGTGATCCACCCGTTTCTTATCCCATCATTTTTTCGTGATGATTTCGTCCAACCAACCAACCATTCTCGGATTTCGGCCATCGCTCGTTCTCGATTCTCCACTCCTTTCCGCCGTTCTCCCCTCCTTGATCCACCGAATCCTTGATTTTTCGTTTGAAGTTGCGGTTGCTTTGCGTGTATTTTTCCTCGTGATGTCTTAGGGAACGGTGAAACTCCCAGTCTTTTTCCTTGCATGCGCACGGTAAATAGTTCTATTTCTACGTACATGTTCGCTCGTGCGATTACATCGCCTTGCGGTCTCATTTGAATGCTCGAAAGAAAGAACGGAGAGTTGGAGAGTGCGGAAGTGTATGTGTGTGTGTATATGAGAGGGAGAGAGAGAGAGAGAGAGAGAGAGAGAGAGAGAGAGAACAGGGAGAAAGAAAAGAGAAAAAAAACGATCGTCCTCTGCATGCCGCATCTCATCGTCCAAAACAAACGAATCAATTGTGAACTCCGTGAGTTCGAAGAAGTGGGTAGAGAGAGAAGAACACGCGGGGATTTCCACGCAATCGGATGATCGATAAGTCATACTTGCCTTTGTAGATCCTCGATGTATCAGCCGCGTTGAGTTTGTTACCGCACATTGTTTTGAACGTAAAAGTTAAAAAAAAAAAAAAAAAAAAAAAATGAAAGGAATAGAAATAATATTAATGATAATATTAATAATAATGATAATAATTAATAACAAAATGTATTACCCTGATTAAACGACATCGAAAAATCACACGACGTGGATCGAAGCTCACGTGGAACGTCCGGCATGCATTCAACGTTATCGCAAGCATGGCCAGTCTGTATTAGCATGAGCATGTTCGTACATTCATCGTTCGTTCGATCGTTCGTTCGTTCTAATGTACGTATGATATATATCACACCCGCATCCATACATAGCGAGTCCACCAGTAGCCAGCCTAACGGCAGCACGAAGCAGCAGTCACAAGAGAAAAGATTATAAGAAAGAGAAATGAAGAAACGTGTGTGCCTCGAATTCCAGTAAAGATGAATCCTGTACTCGCCTTCGAATATCTGTTCTTCGCCGTCTTTGGTCAAACAACCCACGGCGAGCTGAAGGTCGAGACTAATCAGCCGCAGTGGACCTCGGTCCTGTTCAAGTTGGCCTTTGGTGTATACATGTTGGTCTCAGTAGTCGTATTAATTAATCTACTGATTGCCATGATGAGTGACACCTACCAGCGGATACAGGCCCAATCGGATATTGAATGGAAATACGGGCTCAGTAAACTGATCCGAAACATGCACAGGTAAGCCGGCAAATGTGTACCGAATACGAATTAAAGAGACGAGAATCGGATCTCTTTGTCGAAATTTATATATATATTTCGACTGTTTCCTGTTTCTTATCGTTAAGAAAATGAAAAGAATGTCTTGTCTCACTTCATCTTCCATCTAATTTTCGTTGTCATTGAATGGTTTTCGCGCCGCATATGTTTCCTCATCGTGTAGTTGTTCTTCATAAAATAAATCTACGGGATAGGTTGGACACGCGATTCCGTGTTGCAGAACGACCACCGCGCCATCGCCCCTTAACTTGCTCACTACTTGGATCGTGTACTTCATCAAGATGTGCAAACAACACGCCGCGAAACGAAAACGTCCCTCGTTAGTGCATATGATGGGACTTCAGCGAGCTGCTCGTCTTTCGCCTAGATCGAAGATGGGAGCGAAATGGTTGGCGAAAGTGAAGAAAGGTCAAGTTAGACCAAAGGACAGTGTAACTTTATCTGTTGTGCATTTGAGTCCTCTTGGTAGTCAATTATCCTTCAATAGCGCTACGAGAATAGAGAATGTGGTTGACTGGGACTCGATCCGTAAAAAATATTTAGCTTTGGCCGGTAATGAGCCTGAAAAAGAAGCGGACAAGGATGCTAAAAACGAAGATGAGGAGAACGAGGATGAAAACGCACCTATGGTTTCTAACTCTTCCACGTTACCAACGACTACAACGCCACCTGTTTAAAAGAAGTTGCTCCTTCGCCTCGGAAAAATATAAAAAAGTTCGACCAATTATTATCAAATTTTATAGATTTATCGAGTGCGATGATGCATAAATATTCTTATCGCGCTGAATATCGTAAAGTGAAAAATAATTTTTATGCGGAAATATTTATTTTAGATAATGTTTCGTAATTAGATTCATAATATTTGAAGGTTAACTAATTCGCGTGATATGAAAAAGTGCTATCATTTTGGAATTTACGTAAGTAATATCTCGAATTAGAAATATAAAAATACGATCGTCGTATCGTCTGTTCATAAATATTTGACAACATGACTATTTACTTTTCGATTGTATTAGAACTTTCCATGGTTCTCTGCTAAAATAGTAGGATTTTTAATTGATAATTCGTCCAAAATAATCTGGTTGATCCTTAAAAATGTATTCCTTATTTTTTTTATGATCCTGAAATAACGCGTTCTTCACGAATTAGTATTTAATCACAGTGATACTATAAGTGTTAAACATTGAGGACAACAAAAACACATACGTATTTACACATAAATACATACATTCGTATACGCAACATCTACGCACATATAGACAGATTGAAGAATACATCGCGATACATGGAATTTTCACAAAACATATCGTTACCACATATTTCCAGTCAGGATGAGTCCCGTATTGGCCGTTGAGTTATTGTTCTTCGCCATCTTCGGTCAGACGACCCACGAACAATTCAAGGTTGAAATAACGCAGCCCGAATGGACCAAAGTTCTCTTCAAGCTCACCTTCGGTATTTATATGCTGGTTTCGGTGGTTGTGCTGATTAATCTTCTAATTGCCATGATGAGTGACACTTACCAAAGGATACAAGCTCAGTCCGACATCGAATGGAAATACGGATTGAGTAAGCTCGTTAGAAATATGCACAGGTAAGGATTTATAATTGTTGCTGATTGGTAAAAAATGCCGGAATCTTCCATAATGTATCTTTCGAGAATTAAAATTGAAATAGAATCGGTATCGATTTATCGATACTATAACGTTGCATGTCCGCGCAGGTTAATTCGTTCGATCGATTGCGAAAATTCTAATTGATTAGCTACGTTTATCGATGCGTAGGACAAACACAGCGCCATCACCATTGAATCTTCTTACCACCTGGATAACATATTTGTTCAAACACTGCAAAAAACGGGCTGCGAAAAAACAACGACCTTCTCTTGTCCGCTTGATGGGGTTGCAAAGAACTGATGCTCTTTCACCACGCTCCAAAATGGGCACCAAATGGTTATCCAAAGTAAAAAAGACTCAAGTGGCTCATAAAGAAAGTATTGCCTTGTCGGTTGTTCATTTAAGTCCTCTTGGCAGTCAATTATCGTTTAGTAATGCTGTCAGAATCGATAACGTTGTCGATTGGGAAGCGGTCCGACGAAAGTATCGAGATCTTTATGGTGAAAAGATCGAAAAACATGCTGAAGAATCGAAAGATATTATCGAACACGACCCTCTACCGGCTGTTTTGGAAAGTTCATTGGCCGGTGTTCCCATTGGAAACCAAACTATACCTACTTCTGTTTCTTGAATCGATTACTTTTCACAATCGATATATTGATTAGAAAATGGATCTATTTGAATATATTCTACCTAATTGAATATATTCTTCTGATATTAAATTATTAAAATAAAACGTACGAATTTATCATTTTCCAATATAAATGTACAATCTTGCATCTTGCATTTGATCTTGAAATAAACATCAGAGATGACCGGATCATTTTATTGATTCTATTGTTATTCATGGTCCTTTTACCTTTTCTTGCATCGATACAACAATTATCGTTTCGACCATGTTTTAGAGAAGACTACCAAGGAAATGATGTTGTATAGCAACAATGTATAGGAATTTGATATATCTTTAATGGTTAGTTTCTGTATATATATATATAATCATTTGTATTGTTTTGCTCTTTCATTGGCACACTAATGAATAAATCGATAAACTAATTCCATTATATTAAACAAAATATTGTTACTAAATGCACGTGTGCATGTTGACTAAACATCACGATGCTTATTATTTAGCAAAATCGAGTACGTATTTGTAACATTTAATCGTATCATGAAATCGGTTCGTCGACCGTTTGCCGTTCGAATCTTAGTTGATCATGACACGCTGTCTTCATTAATTAGAATCGCACAATTAAGATCATACAAGATATCACTATATCTTGACATCGATATCACAAACAAATATTAATATACTATACATATACAATAATTATTATATATATAATATGTAATATATATATATACAATAATTATTTAAAATATCGGAAATTCATTAACAATTATAATAATACTCATCTTCATTCTTTTTTTCCGATATAATAATTGATTTTTATTCTCTTTGCCTTTCCTCTTCATTTTCATTGCTTTCATTGTTTCACATACTGTATACATTTTTTACTTTCAAACAATGGCATTAATAATTAGAACGCAATGATTAAATTACAACTTTACAGAAAATAAATCATATAATTAAATACAATATGACAATCTTTGCGTTTCAGAAGAAATAAATTTAACAATTTTAGACGCTTGATAATATTCTTTCAGTGAAAGTGAATCCCATTGATATTACGGAAAATCTTTTCTTCGCTATTTTCGGCCAAAAGGATACGGATGATTTTACAATATCATTAAAAAGAAAGATGCAACCAAATTGGACAATATATTTTTTTAAGGTCAGATCAATATTCATTCATTTGTATGATCAATAAAACAAATATTAAGTTGATTAATACTTTCATACCTTAATAGATATCCTTTTCTCTGTATATGTTGGTTAGTGTAATTGTACTGATCAATTTGTTAATTGCCATGATGACTGATACATATCAAAGTATTCAATCTCAAAGCGATATCGAATGGAAATATGGACTCAGTAAACTTATTCGTAAAATGCAAAAGTGAGTATCTCGCAAAAAATAGATTTTAAAATCAAATTTTTTGCAGATAAATACAATAAAATAAAATTTTTTTGCAATTAACACGATAAGATATCCCATTATATATTATACGAAATCGATTTTTAACGAAAATTTTAACGAAAATTTTAACGAAAATCGAAATCCTTATCTATTTTAAGAACACGTACAGCACCTTCGCCGTTGAATCTCATTACTTCTTGGATTCCATATATTGGAAAAATATGTAAACATCGAAGTCGTGTACGTAAAACTGGTGTCATGCATTTATTTACAGGACATTCGTTTATTCAGGTATGTCAAAGAAATGTAAATAAATAAGTAAAACATATCGACAATACTTTTTTTGTTCAGGACAATGGAACATTAACTCAACAACATGATACTATTAATTTTGAATTACTTCGATCGAGTCCATTGGAAAGTCAATTATCATTAAAAGATTCAATAAGAATTGAAAATATTGTTGAATGGAATCTTGTAAGACGAAAATACAGATTACGATTTGGCAATGAAATCGAAAAACCATTTACAGAAGATTCATCTATGATTAACTATTGAATAATATTATATATAATTTATTGATACTTATAAAGTCACCATTTTTTCATAAATGAAATCTTTATATTTTCTATTTGATATTTCTTTTATTTTGCTAATTTATGAAATATATTTCTGTATGATTAATGAAAAAATTATAAAAGTTATTAATTATTAATTATTTTAAATCAAATAAAACATTTTAATAAAATATAACTTTTTTTTCATAATATAAAAATATATTTATTATTTCATATTTATATAATTTGTTTTAATTAAAATAATACTTAAATTCTAATAATTAGGTTTGTTAAGATATGTTATTTCCCTTCCATATCTTTGGTGCGTAGTTACAGTAAGACCGAAAAATGCAGCTTGTTCACGTATATATTTATCTTCTTCAGGTGTTAAACATTCAGGTAGCGGTTGTCTTAAGATTTGATTATCTTCAGAAAAAGCTTTACACATTTCGTGCGCAGCTTTTTCGAAAGAAGAAAATTGTTTCTTTTCTTTCTCTTCAATTTTTAAACAATTTCTCCAAAGACGTTTTTCTATTTCCATATATTTTCTTTGTTTTTCATTTGCCTAAAAATTATATATATATATATATATATATATATAAGATATATTTTCAAGAACAATATATATTATTTAATTTCATTAACTTACAATTCTAATTTCCTTAATAATTTCCGTATTTTTAGGTTCCATTTTTAGAGCAAATTGCAATTTTTCCATTGCTTTAGAAAATTCTCCCATTTTCAATAATGCCCGTCCATGACTACAAAATAAATATAATAAATACATTAGATATTTTTTAAATGTAGATATCCTCTAAAACTTATTTCAATATACAATACTTGAAATGAGTTTTAACTGTAGGTGTAGGTACTCTATTGCATGCACTACAAGCACGACGTGGCATATTTGCAATATTATAACAAACTGCAAGATTATTGTAGCCTCTTGAAAGTAATTTGTTTACTTCATCTTCTTCATCCTGATCTTTCAGTTCTACTTCTTCCAACCACTGAAGTCCTTTTGAATATCTAAAAATACATGAGATAATTATAATATTGTTATAAATATATATCATTGAAAAAAATTTTATTTTTTTTACTCTCTTATAGCCTGTTTCACTTTTTGTTTACTAAAACAGTCTTTGGCAGTGTTAAATTTAGCATTTACACTCTTAACAATATTTGGAAGTTGTTTTCTTTCTTCTGAAGATAAACATTTAATATTATCAATAGATCCATTATCTATATAATCAGTCAAATGTACAATAAATAAAATTTCTTCGTTAGGAGGAATACGAGGAGCACAACCATATTTTCCATATGCTAAATCTGGATGTATAATGAACATAGCTATTTCATGCTTTTGCATTGTTGTTATACCAATCTCTAAACCTGGTATTAACATGCCTTGATTAAGACGAAAAGTTTCTGCACCACCACGAGCAAAACTAGAATCAAATGGTTCATCCCTATATTCAAAATGTCCTATATATTTGATAGTAATTTGTGCATCATATGGCACAATAGATCCAACACCTTTTTGTTTTATTAATTTCATAACCTATAAAATTAAAAAAAACATTTTTTTTTAAAAACTAAAAATATACAAAAAACAATAAAAAAAAAACAATTTACTTTTCCATTTCCAAAAATATCAGTCATATTAGTTTTTAATTGTTCAAAGCTAATACCACAAACTGTAATTTGCTTGTTTATATTAGCATCATTACAATCATCTTCATCTTCATCTTCAAAATCATTCATATTTAGAAGATTTAATGCCTCTTCATTAGTTAATGGCAAATCTTCAGAATAACCAAATTCTTCTTCATCAAAATTTTCATAATCATTTGTGACTTCAAATACAAGTCCCTCTTTTAATGTTAAATCTCTAAAAAAAATATATTTTTATATTATTTATAAAATATATTTTATAATAAAATCTTTAATATATATATATATATATATATATTTTTAAAGTATCGTAAAATCAATTTATATATATTTGTATACCTAAGACTAAATCCATCTGATGCATTTATATATTTTGCCATCTTAATTGCTAATATTATTTAATTATTTCTACTAACACTAGCACTAAGATTTAAAATAATCTTCTTTCACGATTTCTATTAAGATTAATTAAAATAATCTTTAAAAAAAAAATCTCTCACGAGAAGGAAAATACCAATGTATATCTAATGTAAACACACTTACATATAATACGTTAATATGTATAAACTTGGCAATATATGAGACAAAATGCTGACAAATGACAACAAGTTCGCTGCGGTGACTTTTCGTTTGAAAATCACATGGTATAATATCATTTCCCCCACTATTAACCATTTTGTCCCGCATACCGGCAACTCTGTGTATGAATTCAAATTATACATTGCAATTATAAAATAATTTTACTTCTAATATTTGATAATTAATAAATTTTGTATTATATTATAAATAATAAAAATCTATCAAATAATAGAACATGAATAAGAGAACATTTTTGGACATTGATGATACAATATTAACGAAAAATCTTATTTTACCTGTAAGTGATAATAATAATAATTAGACTTATTTTATGTTGAAATTAGTATATATGATATATATTTTTTATTTTCGTAGGAAAATAAATCAATTAATGATAAATTAATAAAATCTGATTCAAAACCTTTTTTTATTATTCAACCTATACCAGGTAATTCTTATTAATCTTATTTAAAAATTAATATACAAAATACATAACCTTTATACATACATTATACATACATAGGTATATGTGTAAAAACTAAAACTGATGCTGGAGAAAAAATATTTCTAAATATTTGTATATCTGATAAAATTCCATCACCTGATGATATATCGGATGTAAAACTTTTTGAAATATTGTCTGAAGAAAATCCACAATTTGTTATACCTATGAGTATTGGAAGTGAAAGATTTGAATCTGATAAATGTAAATAAATTTCATAAAAAAATAATATCTAATTTTAAAAAATAATAAATAATTTTAAAAAATATTAATTTTGTAGGTGGATCTCCTTGTGTAACATACGATGTTGTGATTAATACAATATATTTTGAAAAATGTCAAAAAAACAAAAATTTTTTATTATTCACAATATCAGTTATAATGGATGGTGTATCAAATAAATTTAATAAAATATTAAATACAGAAGATTATGTAATTCTAAAAAACCGCAAGGTATATTTATGATCATCATAGAAATGTAAGATATACATAAAACTTTAAAATAAATTATAATTATTTATCAATTTAGGTAATGGGAAAATTACAACAACACAGAATTGAAAATCGTGAACCACGAGTTTATACAGAAACTAAAAAAAAATTAATTGAAGAAATTAAGACTCCTATTTCAAATATTCATGAAAAACAAAAAAATATTTCTTCAGAAACTAATGTTATCTCAAAATTGGATTATGTTTTACTGAAACAATTTTTAGAAGGAACATCCATTCATTTAATTGGTTTATTCCAGATACCTAAAGGAGTAAGATAATTAAAAGCTTATTTTCAATAGATAATATATATATTTTTATTTATTTATTTACTTAATATAGATTACGAGTAAAGAGATAGAAGTACTTCTTAATGAAGATCGTATTGTAATTATCATTGATAAAACTGGTACCACATGTGATCTATCAATTCCATATATCATAAACATAGAATCTGCAAAATGTATCTTGGACAATAATTTCAGAGTAAGAATATTTTATAATTTTACATATATATATATATATATATATATATATATTATAACAATATTAAAATAATATATAATTTATTTATATTTTTAACAGATATTAAGATTAGATATGCCAGTAAAAAAGGCTTTAGAGAATATTCAAAATAATTAATTCAATCAATTATTTTATTATAACGAAAAATATTATAATATTTATTTATATTTTAAAAAGTTAAAATATAAATTGCACTATTTACTATTTCAATTGATTTTTTTTATTAACAGAACCACAATTTTAATATATATAAACAATAAAATTAGATCTAGATTAACAAATATAAAACAAGATTTGTATTTTTGGTATATGAAGTAATATAGAATGCCTGACAATATATTATATGTTAATATAATAATGAATGTATAGGAACAAGCATTAAGTGTTGGAATGATTTTTATAGTGATTATATTCATTTCAATTTAAGCTATATTATACTATAAAAATCGTTTGAGAAACATTATTTTCATAATTAAAAAAAAATTTTATATTTCTGTGTAAAATGTTGGTCTTTCTATTCCAATCATGGTAAAAACATTTGGCAAGAGATATACTGTATTTACACCTATCATAAAACAAGTCATATATTTATGAAGTAAATCAATGAAAATCTTATTTTTATTTTCTGAATAATTTTCACTTTTCATGTCCTTGGGATTAATTTTTAAAATGGCACATATTGTTCCATAAATAAAGGATTTGCAAGCAGCTCTTGTTGCAAGAATGCTACAAAATCCAAGTATTGTTCTAAGTATCATGCAGCCAAACATTGGATAAGATGGCCATATAATATCATATGGTGGTGATTTTGTAGGAGCTGACATTGATCCAATATTATAATTAAGCCATGCTCCTACATGAACTCCAGTAGTAACAGATACTACCATAGTAGTATCACCTCTAAAATAAAAAATTTATCATAGCAAAATAATAAAGTATATATATTTATAAAATATAAAATTATCACTTTCATTACCTAGTTGGTGTCCATTTTTTGCTGCATGGATAATAAACTATAACACCTATACTAAGGGCTATTAAAATTGCTAAAGCCCAAATATTTGTAAGAACATAATAATCTGTTATTTCCACCATAGGTACTAATGGAATCATTAATGCAATAGCTAATAATAAACCTGCTAGGATATCTAATACTGTGTGCATACCCAAATAGAGTCTACTCATACACACAATTGTACACCTTTTAAATAAATAATAATAATTTTAAAATCATTTATTAATTTTAATCAATCTATTGTCAAAGAATAATATATCACTTACCATAGAGTTGCAATTGTCCAACCAATGGAAATAGAATAAATATATCTATTCATTGTAAATAATACTACACTGAATGGAATTGATATACCAATCATAGCATGAGTGGATGGCATTCCATATTCTTCTGACCATTTGTCTTGTAATCGAACTGCTGGAGGACAAGCAGGTCTTGCCCAACATATAATATCTTTTAATATTTGACCTACGTACAAACTTTTGTAATATAACTATAAAATATTCAGAAATAAAATTATTAATATAAGATCTTATATTATATCTCTATGGAGGAATAACATACCTATTGTCATAACAATAGCCCATACTAAGACAACTCTTCTACCAACTGCACCATCAATATTCCAAAACCAAAAAGGTATAAATGTAGAATAAAATATTTCGTCTCCTAATATTGTTCCAAATAAAAATAAATAATACCAAAAATAATTTGTTATGGTATAATTTATATTATAAATGTCTGATGATTGTTTTTGTTTATCATCTGTATAAACATTCTCATTAATTATCTTTTCCTCTGTTGCAATATAACCATTTTCTTTTATTCCTTCAGATTTCAATAAAAAAATATTTGAATTCAATTTAATATTTCGAGAATTAGTATCATGAATTTCTGATAATAAATTTTCTTTACAATATTCTTTCCGCGTATAATGTATTTTTACACCAAAATATTTTTGTATTTTTGCCACTAAAGAAGCATCTTTCAAATATTCTACAACTTCTGACCACATAGTTTCTACATGTAATATACAAGTTTCATCGCCACAAAAACATTTTATTTATCGCAATATATATTAATATGGCAATAATAAATTTATAAAATTGTATAAGATTTTAATGTATAAAAGAATTGTTAAAATGAAAATAATTAAATGTAAATCTATCACGTAAATGTTCACGTTAATTTATCCAATATTCATAGAGTCATTTATAACAAATTTTTATTTTTAATATAATAGTTCAAAGTACACGTGTATTAAATAAACGTAAAATTGATAATATTGCCGTACATCATCTTAAAAGATGATATGTTTTACTATCTTCACAACACGTTATTTGTATACCATAAAGTAATTTATACATAGTTACAGAAAAGATGTTGCAATTTAAATCCGCCATATTCAAGAGAAACCAACAATTTTATGGCAGTTTTACAATCAAACCATATTTATATCTTAATGTAAAGAAGCATTAATATTTTTAATTATTGAAAACTAGGGAAAGTAGAAAAGGAAATATATATTATATATTTGATAAAAAAAATTCTAATGCAAAAAGAAATAAGCTTAGTCCTTTTATTTAATAACCTACCTTTAATTTCTCAATTGGAATTTTATATACAATAATAAAACTTATAAAATAAAATAGACCCACTTCCCATATATTACAATATATAAAATATACAATAAACAATGCTATTTAAAAATACAATAAAAGAACATTTCGCAATTTTTTTTCTATCAATGATATATATATATTATTAAATTATTAATAATAATATATACTTATCATAATCATGTATATATATATATCATGTATATATGATTTAATATTTGAAATATTATTCGCAAAATGAATATTTATCACAGAAACATTTCAATTTAAAATTTAATCATTCATTATAGTTGATTTATTATTGAAACATTTGTCCAATAAGAGCGAAACTTTTAACAGCTAAAGAAACATCAGAAATATCAGAATTTGGATGAATATGTAAATCTGATGTATTAACAGCATTTACATTAGTAATATTCTGAGAATTTATCTTTTGAATATTATCAATATAGCTTTTGCTGTTTTGTGTATTCATGGAATTTGTATTATTCAGATACATTTGTGGTAATACTGTGATAATAGGAGTCACACTTGGCGAAGATATATCAGATTCACAGTAAGCTTGCACACTTTGTGTTGAATTAGATTGATAGCTATTATGTTGTGCTTTACATTTTTTTTCATGTACAAATAAACTACCAGAATGACTATATGCTGTACCACAAATTTTACAAGCATATGGTTTTTCTCCCGTATGCGTGAATTTATGTTCTTTCAGATATTTTAATCTTCTGAATGATTTACCGCACGTTTTACAATGATAATTTGCTTCTCCAGTATGTGTTGTAATATGTGCTTTAAGTGTACATGATTTGGCAAAAGCAGCACTACAGAAATGACAAACAAATGGTCTATCACCAGTATGAGTTCTTTCATGATTAATACAATTAGAATTCGATGTGAATCCTCTTCCACAATATTTGCAAACATGAGGCTTATAGCCTGTATGTGTTCTCATATGAAACATGAGACCTGTATTTTGCCTGAAAGTCTTACTACATATATGACATAAAAATCGTTTAAAATTTACATCTTGTTGTTCTTTAGCACGTTCGTGAATTCTTATATGTTTCTGTAATTTAATTTCTTTTTCAAAAGATTTATTACATTCGTCACATCGAAATGGTTTTAATCTTTCATTTGGTTTATCTTGATTTTTTATTTTCTCATCACAAGTACACATTTTACCACATGTCAGACAGTTTTCTTCTTCTCCATTATGCATACTCAATTGATGTTTTAACAAAGATTTTTTTGTATCATATGATTTTCCACAAATTTTACAAGGAAAACCCTTTTCTTCATTATCTGAATCAAGTTCCTCTCTAATCCAACTATTTATTAATTTAATAGCTGATTTATCATCACATGGTTTTTGTGTTTCTAATGATATTGCCTTTTCATCATGTCCATATCGATTCTTATGACTATTTAATCTATCTTGACGAAAAAATTTCATATTACATACATTGCAAACAAATTTTTTTTCAATATGAATTTGTACATGTTTTTGAAATGATTTTTCATTTGCACAATATTTAGTACAATAATTACATCGGTAAAGTGTTTCATGATTAAAAGAATCAATATTTTCAGCATTAATATCTGATGATAAATTTAAATTGGATTTTTTATCATTAGATTCTAATGTCTTTTTTTTATGGATATTTAAAATGATATTTTCATTTGTTATAAATTCTTCTTCTATTGCTTTTATATTTTTGTTACTTTCAGCTTCAAAAATCTTTTTTTCTGGTTCAATATTTTCCAATTTTCTTTTATCTCTTATTTCCTTTAGAATGGAAAGAACTTCTTTTGGATTAGTTCTTTTATGAACATTTAAATGTCTTACCATAGTATCAGTTTTCCTAAAATTTCTATTACATATTTTACATAGCACTGGTTTAGGTTTTTCCTTAATCATATGCAATTTGCTATGCTGTATTAATTTATCAAGATGAAAAAAATATTTGCTACATTTATCACATGTAAATCTTTTTTCATCATGAGTCAAAATATGTCTATCCAAAGATCTTTTGCTAGAATAACATCTTGTACATTTTGGACAAATATGAGAATTTTGAGAATCTTTTTTTTTAATATCTGCTAGATCATTATCCCATTTAGCAGTTGTATTCTTTTTTATGTATTGCCTTTGTCTTTCTTTATGATTTTTTAAATTTTCTATAGATGTTACTCTTTTAAACATTGTCATTTTTTTTGTTCGATAAACTTCTCTTCCTGTAATATTTTTTTCATATTCTGTTTGTTTACATTTCATATAACCATTTTGTTTATTTAAATTGCTATTAGATTCTTTATCTTCTACATATTTTGATTCATTAATCATTTCATTATCTTTTATATTTTTAGTATCTGAATTAACAATTATCATTGAATAAGGATTATAACCCATTGCAGTTTCAATTTTAATTAAATCAGAAGTAAAAGAATAATCAGTTTGACAATATTGATCCTGAAAAAAAAAAATAATAATTTTATGATCATGTTCTTTATTTACAAAATAAATATATACTTACTATTGTAGTCTTACACAAGTTAATATTATATATTTTTTCCACTTTACCATATAATTCTCTTAATTGGATATCAGATTGTTGACACTGTTGTCTTAATTCATGAGCATCATTAATTTTTAATATACATTTCATGCAAATAGTGGAAGGTAAACCATCATTCTCTAATATCTATTAAAAGAGAAATACATTATGAAAAATGTAGTATATATGAAAATACATTATGAAAAATATTTCAAAAAAAGAAAAGTATTGAAATTAAACTGACCTCTATACCACTGCACAAACGAAGTTTTTCAGATAAATCAATTGTGTCTTCATCTATAGAATTAGTTTGTTTAGTATTGAAAATGCATTGGTTATTTTGATTTGTTGCAAGACAAACGCGGCAAATATTGCCACTATCATTTGATAAAATTGATGTTTTATTTTCGATTTCCATTAGATATTAGTTAAACTAAGTGTTTAACTAGAAATATATTTATATATATTGTTTATAATCGTTGATCATAAATGATCATAATTTAGATATGATACAATAGCATTCACCATTACATACACGTAATTTTTTTTTTTTTATATAAAAGTTCATCAATGTTTCTGGTAGAGTTTCTATGACTGTTATAAAAACTCAAGGTTTTTTACAATATAATCATTATTTTAAAATAATAATCTTTCATTACATTATTGTTATTTTTTATTGTATAATATATATTTCAAATTCATCTTTAAAAATAAAATATTAATAAAAACGAAAAATACAAATAAGTACTAGTCTAACCATTTCACTTGTTCGTGACATAAGCAACTACGATATAATATATATAATAGTAAATACTAAATGCACAAATAACGATTTAAGACATTAGAATATTTAAAAAAGTTTATGCGATAAAAACAATCGTTTTACATTATACGTGTAAATAAATGGAGAACTTACCAGCAAAAAGAAGTTATGAAGATGATGGTACTACATCGAATTCGAAAGAAAGAAAAAAGCTTAATACTAGTCGGTACTTAACCTATGACGTTTTAAGAATTGTATTTAAATATTTGAATGGAATGGAACTCTCGAACGCTTCAATGGTTTGCAGGTGTGGAAACGTTCATTATTTATATAAAGTTCTTATATCTTAAATGAAAGAAAAATTTATTCGTCGTAGAAGTCTACCCAGTCGAGAGATAAACATTTGACAAAAGTATATCTTTATTTATTAAATTTTTAATAATTTTTAATAAATATTACAAAATTTTATCAGATTATTTTTATAATATCGGTATTCTCGCAATTCATAAAATATGCTAATGTATAGCGCTTGTTTTGCATTTCAGATCTTGGTTAGAAGTGGCAAATGATGAAAAACGAACAAGAGGGGGTCCTATCTGTTTTATAGAAAATTTAGAAATGGGTGTGGAATATTTTAATATTCAAATTACCGAAAAATTAAGAATCAAGCCAACATTAGGATTAATTTTTAAAGCTCCACGTAGATTATATAATAAACAAGGTATATTATTTATATTATATTTTAATTCTTTTACATTTTAGGATAGTTTTAAATAAATAAATATATATATTTATTATTAATTATAATATAATTAGTTTTAATAAAATATATATAATATTTAATGAATAATTATATTTGATTTTATAAAGATTGCCATTGTAAAATACTTCCAAAAAATTGTGATGCAATAACACTTGCCACATTTGGTATACTTATCAACGATAAAGAAATGGAAAGTGCTTTAGACAATATTGTATGTGCATTTTTACCTGAAATACCAGATGTAACAATCACAATTGTTGCATTTTCAAAATATAAGGTACAACATTATAGACGAATGAAAAAAGCTCTTAGCAGACATGGAACTAATGGATCTAAATGTCTTTTATTATTTTGTAATCAAAGAGGTCGTGCTTTAGCACAAACAGCTGCAGGGGAATTACAATTATGGTAAAATTCTAAATAATATCTAATGTATAATTTATTATAAAATAATCTTGTTTTTTTTTTTACATTTAGTAACAAAACAGTTAAACCTTCTGTATGGGGAGGAGTAGTTAAGGATTTATATGTGTACAATTCAAAAAATCCTACAAATGATGATTATGTTCGATTTGCATTTTGTGTTGGAATTACTATAGTTGGATCAGTAGATTCATGGTCTATAGTTATGGATGAAAGTTATAAAACTAAGGAATTAGTTGAACAGAGATTAAAATTATTTAAGAGTCATATTTCTCTAAAAAAACATTCCATGGGTTTTATGTTTGCGTGTTGTGAACGTGGAGAAAATATGTTTAATGAACGAAATGTGGAGTCATCTATTTTCAAAAAATTATTTCCAGACATACCATTAGTAGGATGTTTCGGTGATGGAGAATTCGGAGAAACTACAATACCAACTAGTAAATATTTTTTATTATGACAATATTATTATAATGGAAAACTAAATAATTTTATTATACATTTTTTTCAGAAAGCTTTAATGATAAAAAAAATTTCTGGTACCACGAGAGATCAACCGTTTTTTTGATAATTACATATGGTTAAAATTCATCAATCTATAATAAATAAAAATCTGAATCTCTTTAAAATTAATTGAGATAATATCTTTGAATTAAAAACGTATGTGATATACGCTAAATCGCGAACTATAATATACAAAGTCTACAATTGTGATTTAATTATGAGAAAAAATGTGTTTTGTAATGATTTATGTTAATATATTTTACGTTCGTATAAATCATTTTATATTTCTCTTTAATTTACTTCGTAAAAAAAAAAATCTTTTTACTTTTTATTTATCTTAAAAGAAATGGATGGCTTCCTGAATAATAACAAAACAATTTAAAAATGATTATCAGTATAAAGAACGACAATTCTGTTTAATATCACATATGCGTTACTGTTTCAACGCGATAATATGAAAATACTAAGCATATCCAACAGATAAGTGGGTAAAAATCTACACTTCTTTGAATACAATTATAATGTTTAAGGCATTGTTAAACAACCACTTGATAGTATTTCCGCACATCCGAGATTGGAATAAAGATAAAATAAAGGAAACTAGGCCATGTAAGAGATTGTTTATGTTTATGTGATATTGTCAGGGTTTATAAAAAGGTTATTTTAAAATTTTCGTCACTTAAATAAGACAACTAGGATTTCTAAGTATTTCTTTATTGAAAATTTTTTATTGCATATGAGTTTTTAATTTTTTTAATATCAAATAGTGATTTTTAAATGTAAAACAATGATTATGCTAAATCTATTGACATATTTCATATTAGTCATTTTATTTAATTTTACAATTTGCAAAACATGGAATAGTAATTTGCAACAAAGATACGATGGATATGGTCAGGATTGGATTTTTATGCCTGATGGAAATGATCAACCACAGGTTGCAGTACTAAAACGCGCAGAAAATGATGAACGAGACATTTTTGATGAATCAGAAATATCTTTTATTCTTTATACTAGGTATTTATAATTTATAATTTAAATATTTATTTAAAAATATATTTAAATCTTTTTTGAAATGTAAATATATTTCAAGATATGGTTCTAAAAATGGTACTCAATTATATACGAACGATACCAAAGAACTACAAAATTCTAATTTTGATCCATCTCGACAAACGAAGTTTATAACGCATGGATGGAAATCGAGTGCAATGAGTACTAATATCGCCAATTTGAAAGATGGTATTATAACAATAAAGATTTGAAAATGTGATTTAATATAAAATCTATACATATTTCACAATTTTTTATGATTATATAGAATATTTAAAACATAATGATTACAATATCATTATGGTTGATTGGCAACCTTTGGCTGCAAGCACATTTTATCTTGGACCAATGCAAAATACAAAACTGGTAGGAAAAGCAGCTGCTGAATTTATCGACTTTTTAGTTGCAGAAACTGGCCTTGAAACTGAAAATATTCATTTTCTTGGTATACAATATTATTAATTTGAATTAAAAATATAATTATTATAGTTTTTTTATATTTTGATTATTATTATACAAAGGGCATTCTCTTGGAGCGCATGTAGCTGGTAATACGGGAAGTTCAATAACTTCTGGTCATTTAGGAAGAATAACAGGTTTAGATCCTGCTTTGCCTGGATTTCATTTACTTACATCTAATAAAACTCGATTAGATCCTTCAGATGCGATATTTGTTGATATTATTCATTCTTGTGGTGGAATCTTAGGATTTCTACAACCTTTAGGCAGCGTAGATTTCTATCCAAATGCAGGAACACCTATTCAACCTGGTTGCTGTTGTATTCCAGAAATAATAGGTAATATATAATTTATGTATTTAGTAATAAATACATCTACACATATGATTCTATTTACATAGAGGCATGTAGTCACACTCGAGCGACTATATATTTTACCGAAAGTATTAGTTCTAAAACTGGATTTGTGGCGAATAAATGCAATACGTGGAATCAATTTATGCAAGGAAATTGCAATTACTCCAAAACTACATTGATGGGAGAATATGTTGATAAAACGGCTACTGGAACTTATTTTCTTGAAACAGGATCTGAACCTCCTTATGCCATATCAAAAGAAATAACTGATAATATGATTTAAAAAAATTATTAATATTTTAAAATGAATGCAGGTAAGTAAAACTTATTATAGAATAAAATATATAAATTTAATGAAAATAATTTTATATGCAACATATCTAATATAAAATAATTTTAATAAATAATAATTACATTATATAACATTTGATATACAACAAACTTCATGCATTGTCAACTTTCCAATAATTATTTTGAATATCGATATTTATCTTATCTACAAAATATGTATAATTAATTTGATGTAACTAGCAATAGTTGATCGCTTCAGGAATGATTTAATATCCTTAAATTGGTTTGTATAATAAAGTCGTAACATATTTTTTGCGATAACGGTGTGTCGCAGACAAAACCATTACACTGTCTTTAATGCTTAAAGCATACAAATGATTTAACATAACATGATTTGGTTCTGGTAAAAGTGTTGGTTCACACTGAAATTAACATTAATAAAAATTTGTATATTAGTAAATTCTTTAGTAAATTAAAATATACATATTTTTGTATATTTACTTACAGATAAAGGAGTATCTTTATTAAGAATAACTTGAAGTAAATGTGGTGGTAATATTGGTGGGCCAGCAACTTTCTCCCAAGGTTTATGAGGAGGAATTTCTTGTCCATATTCTGTCTGTGCGCTACTTGTAACACCTTCACTATCTTTTGCAAGAGCTTGGAAAACTTCAAAATCAGATTTTCTTACAGATACTAAATTATTTTTGGAACCCATACCATTATCAACAATTTTCTATAGTATAAAAAATTTCAATTAAAACATATATGAATTAAAGAATATTTTAATATCACTTAAGATTAATAAAATAATTTCTTACAATATCTGGATCATGTCTCCATTCACCATCAACAAAAAATTTATATTGATGTTCTCCTTCTGGCAAATCAATAATTGTAACAAAATCACCATGACTTTTAACCATTGGTAATGTTTTCCATCCAGTAAAAGTTCCGCTGATATAAACTTGTTTACCACCTCCTTCCCATTTAAAAACTGTTGGTAATACTTTACTATCTGTTACTTTAGTACCTTCGGATACTGTATTTGAACGAGGACGTTGAGAAGTAAAATCATCTCCATCTTGATGAGCGTTACTCTATTATTAATAAAAATAATAAAAATTCTTTGAGCAAAATTCTCTTCGTATTTTTATATTTTATTTAATATAATGAACTGAACTGATTATTGAATATAATAAAATATAATTAAAAATACTTTAGCAAAATAAGGTTCTTCTTCTTCATGAGATGATTGGAAAACTAATTTTTGGCTTGGTTTTTTATCAAAAACAAAAGCTTGGCCTTCCTTCCCTGGTGAAGGTGGAGGATATTCTTTAACATGACGATGCTCTCTATTTGTATTACTTGTGTGGTGATGTCCAACTGGTTGATTACTTCCAGCATTGCCCATTATCAGACTGTTATCACAAAGAAAATTAAGATCACGATAAATGTTAATTTGACACAAATTATTGATGAAATATATAATAAAATATATGTATGTTCAACCTGTCTTTTAAATCACTTGTTTTATTTACAAAAATCTAAATTCTAAGAAATTATATCTTATTTAATTAAAATACGATTACGATCTAACTTTAGATTAACACTATTTATTATTTTATTTTCATTAATATCCTTTAATTGGAACATATATTATTTATAAGCTATAAATCAAGCACAATAAAAACTTAAAATGTCAAAAAATGATATGATAAAAATAATAATTTCATTAGATTTGACTAAAAATGGCTGCCACACTTGTTGAAAATTTACTTATCGACATAAGTGAATATTAAACCACAGATGAAATATAGAATAGACATGATATGCAATACTTTTTCATGTCACAGAAATGTAATCACCTGATTCTTTTATTATTTTTTTGTCATATATGATATTATCATTCAGTATAAAAAATAATTGTAGCATCAAAAGCTGTTATTTTTTCATTATACTATTTACGAATATAGCAATATAATAAGCTACATGTTTTTTGACACGAGTGATAGTTTATTTTTTAAACATTGCGATAATGAAATTAATTATTTTTTTAAGTTTTTTTTGCTTTTTTTATATTTACACTTGAGGTTACCAATATGTATTATTATTCAGTTTAGTTACTGTTTTATTATATTTAATTATAATTTTAATTTTACACATTTGTTTCATGGTCTTGATTTTTATTTTTTCAAATCATTGTTTGATTATCAGAATATTGAAAGATAATTTTCTTATATATTAAATAACATTTTATTTTTTTTCATAAAAATAAACATATTTAAAATATATCTTAAATATCTTTTACTGAAATTGAAACGAATATATAATATATAATAATTATATATAATAGATTTAAAAATTTTTTTTAAATCTTTAAATATATCTATTTATAATATATATAATATATATTATATTATATTTGTTTTTATCTTTTATCTATATCATGTCTATATTATTTATTATTTATTTTTTTCAATATAAAAAAATTTCTTATTAATTTTCAATTTTCAATTATTTTTTATTTTACAAGATAATTTTATTTTTTTTTTTTTATTTTTTTAAAATAAAATTTTTGCTTGATTATTGTTTTATTTTAATTATTTAATTTATGTTTACTTGAAAATTTTTATTTTTTTTTTTTATATAGATTATATAGATTAATTGCTATTATAATTTCAAAAGTGGGAAAAATTTCAACATGGATGAAAAAACGATAAAGTTTAATTTTTTAATTGTGCGCAATTTGAACTCATACTTAAAATGTTATATTTTTTTTAATTATATGATAGTAAATATTTTAATTTTCGCGCGGATATGAAATAAGGAACTGCACTGTTCTAATCAATCAAAAAGCTGTTAAATCGCAAAGATGAATCAATGCGCATCATGATGCGCATATCATCAGTTTATAATTGAAAATTGTGATTATAAGTTGCATTTTATCAATTGATATGCATAATTACATAAAATTTTTATTGATAGATTATTATATTATGATTATTTAAACTTATATAATTAGAGATTGTTAATGTAGTAATTAAGATAATGTTTTAAACTTGTCATCTATGCATATTATTATTTGATTGGAGTTTCGAAAATAATAATTTTTGTATGCTAATGAGTAATTAATTTGATTATTTTTATGCGAAATAAAATTTTAAACATAATTAATAAATATAAATTTCCTATATTTTTTTATTCAATCATAAATGAAAATAGTTAAATCATTATAATCAATTCTTATATACATATTTAATATGTATTCTTACATATTTCTAAGTGTGTTTATTCATATATTCGTACATTGTATATCATTTCTATGTGTATATTTGTTTTAACTTTAATGCTCAAAATCTCAAAGCTGAAAACATTTCTTATAATTCAAGTTTTTCAAAAAATTGATTGTTCGTATTTGTATCGTTTCGTTTGTTAAATAATTAAGCATATCCCTTTTTCAATTTGTAATTCGATATATCGAATTACTATGTAGATATTATTTTATTTGAAATTTATGATGATTAAACGCTTTAATTCAAATCTATGACTTACTTATAATATTTATATAATATTTATTTTATAGTTATTCTCTTACTTTTTATATTACTATTTTAATATATGTTTGTTCAGTTATTTATTGTATTATTTATTATTGTCATAATTGATAAAAAATATTATTGTTATAATTGAAGATATATTAATTTTTTTAGAATAATATTTAAATAATTCTTTAAGGATAATAATTTATTCTTTTTGTTTATTATTTATGTTTTTTAAGATGTTTAATCCGCAGTAACTTCCATGCGATGAAACTTGGAAAACATTTATTCGATTATGATTTATTTGATATATAATTTTTATATAATCGTATTATATAGTACATATATAGCTAATAATCGTAATGCAATTATAAAATTATATAAATTATATAATAAATAACATGAACTAATTGGTTGTATGCGCAATTAAATCTTTATATAATTAATTAAAAAATTTATTTTTATTATTCATTCTTGAAACTGTAAAATGTAAAAAGACAAAGATAGGATAAAATTAAAAACCATCTCAAGAATACCGCACATGAAACACACAGAAAGAACAAAATATAATGAAAGATAAAAATGTGCCATCAACGCCATCTCTTTAATATTAAAAACATTTTCTCAAAAGGAGAATATTTTAGAATTAGAACTGAGAATCAGTGCCACCTCTTGTTCGCTTTTAAAGATGATTCTTTTAAGAGATTTCTTCGACATACAAGAGACGGCGCAGTCTATTTCTTATTCTATTATATTCATATTTCTCACTTTTTTTTTTATTCGTTATATATGTATTTCATTTGAGGCATTGATATAAATATTTTTATCTCCGTCTCCACTATTTTCTCTCTTTGCTTTGCTAAATTTATGCGCTCCAGAAATGGTGAAAATCGATAATATAGGAAATGACGGAAATGATAAAAGAATTTGTGTATTCTTAAATTAAAACTACGATACAGTAGTACTAACATTTAGTGGATAAAAATTGGTATTTATATTGGTATTCATATCACATTCATTAATATTTTTAAAGATATTTTCTTTATTATTTCTTTAAATATAAATAAATCCGATAAATGAACATAATAAATAAATAATTATACAATTATGGCTTTAATTTTCATTTTTACCGAGTAGAGACACAACGGTTTTTGAATCTATAAGTTTCTATAAAAAATTAACTATATTATTATATATAATAATATTAAAATGAAAGTGAAACCTACAATATATATTATAATATTTACCGGATTTGTCACGAGATCAGCTATAATTGTTGCAAAATGAGTAAATATAAATACAAGAATATTTTTACCGAACAACATTTTTGCACTTTATATATTTTCTGTTGTTGTATTGTTATAAAAATTACTCACGTTTATATAGTGACATATGAACATTTAATTTTTTTTTTTTTTTTTTTTTTTAGTTACAAAATTTTCCTTATCGACTAATTCATGATCATATTTATTGTAGTGATATGAAGTTATTACAGCTATAAATTTATAATACAAACTTTACATCCTTTTGTTCAATTTTAATACCTGAATGGTGACTAAAGATTAGTTAAATCTAAGTAATAAAGATCAATCATGAAATTATAATCGTGAACCTTTTATAAATATCGCGTCATTATTATTGTTCAATTATAAATATTGTTTATAAGAAAATTTTGAATTATATATTCTATTCGTGAATGTTACAACAATATTACATTACGCATACAATAAAAAGTATATAAAATAACATTTTTAAAATTTGTATAGAAATATTATCGAATGAATCATTGAATTACAGCGATTATTATTTATCTAAAATACATTCTCATGATTCGTATTTCGTTATCGCTTCGATGATTTCAAACTGAAACTGATGAAATAGATTACGAGAGAGAGAGAGAGAGAGAGAGAGAGAGAGAGAGAGAGAGAGAGAGAGAGAGAAGAAACTGATTTTTTTCTTTCGTAATAATTTTATCATACTGTGAATCAATTATAATTATATGTTTATAAGAAATTTTATAGATTTTATCGATTGGGAACAGATAAATAAATTTTGCAAGTAATGTAAAGAAATGTAAAATCTTTCACGTTTCATTAAACGTAACATTTAAATATTTTCGTATAATTCTATTCAACTGAAAAATTATCATTCGACTGATGATATATTTGAAACGTATGTACAGAGCGCGAAAGAAAAGAAAAAGAAAAAAAGAAATTAACAATAATCGAGATATACGATTTGATAAAAATTGGAAAAGAACGAAGGTTCGTTCCCATGGATCGATGAAATTCGATTGTCTTGGTCGAGGTTTGCGCGCGAGGGGGATGCTAAACAGCGCGGTTTGTTGCGCATCGACGCCTCGTCTTCGGTTGGAAACGTTTTCACTCATTCTCGAACGTTCCGAGTTCATATATAAACTCCAAAGAAATTTGAATAACAATGTCAATGAAGAAAAGGACATTTTTTTAAAACGCTCGCGCGAAATCGTGGAACGAACGCTCCTAGTTGTATAGTGTTCAAGGTGAAAGCATTTCAGAGAGCGAGAGAGAAAGAGAGAGCGAGAGCGAGAGCGAGCGAGAGAGAGATAGATTAATAGATAGAGAAAGAGGGAGATAGGAAGAAAGAAAGAGAGAGAGAGAAAGATAGAGAGAGAAAAAGTTGAAAAAAGATGTCGAGCGAGGAAGAAACGAAGGAAATCAGGGAGACGACGAAAGAAGGAAAGGAGACTGCCGAAGAGGATCTGCAGATATTCGAAACGCTTTGTATATCGTCGCCCGGAAAGGTCTTATCCGTCTGACCACAGATGCACCTTTTTTCTTTATTTTTTATTATCATCGAATCGCTATACGCACTACTATTGCTTTCTACATTATTTTATATTATTTCGACGTCCAGTTTGTGATTAATGCACGAAAATTTCCTCTACGAGAAAGATAGAGATGGAGAAAGAAAACGAAATTTGCCAATTTTATTTTATTTCCTTCTCGATAAATGATTTACTTGACGAACAAACGCGTGTATTCGGCGTGTTTTTTTTTTCTTTTTCTTTCTCTTTTTTTTTTTTTTTCGTGTACGTACTCTTCGAACGAAGAAAAACACGAATTTTTGACGAATTTATTCCTTTCGAAGGGGGGATCGAATTTTAATTAAACTCGTCGACGCACGATTCGATAAATAGAGAAATACACTTCACGTTACTTCGTTGTCAATGTGCCTGCTCGATATGTACCTACATAACACTATTCGTGTCGCGTTTCTTAAACGTATTGACTGGCGCGTTGAAACAAGGGTTGGCTCGGTTGCCATAGCGTTGGCATAGAATCGATTCTACCTGTCGCCTTTATCAGTCGCCCTCTCCTTCGTCTACCCTCGTCCATCCTCGGTTCCTTTCGCGTCTACGCGCGCCAAAATGTAAAATCGGCTTTTTTTTTTTTTTTTTACTTAATTTCTCTTTACTTTCAATCGCCATATCGATAATCGATAAAGTAGAGTGGAAATTCACGTTGAAACTCACGGGGAGGCGTAATAATAAATACATGCATTTAAACGAACGTAAGGAACGTAAGTTTTTTGTGTCACGCGAAAGAGATCATCGAAAATTTTTATTTCATTTTTTCCTTTTCCTAAACTTTTAAGAACTTTTTGAATTTTTCTTTTCTTTTTTTTTTTGAGTTTTCATTATCGGAATCTTTTTTCGAATCGTCGCGAAATAATCACGCGAGATTAGAATGTACAGATGGCACGGCGAGGATAGAATATCGATCGAGCGCGTAAAAATAAAACCGACGGAATTTTTTTACTTGTAATAATGATGCAATGTTGAAAATTCACGTAAATACACGTTTAAACTAGCTTGCTTTTAACACGCTTGTCACGAATGCTTCGCATCCATACGAATTATTAGGAGATATTATTAATCGAAATGTCTGTTGAATGTAATCGTTCAAGGAAGAGGCGATGACCCACGACTTAATTACCACGTTGAGGAGCGAGATAGCAGCCCTCGAATATAAACGGGACAGGCTGATGTCCGAGGTAAATGGATCTCGGTGATGGGGTAAATTTAATGGTCGAAGTTACGAAGTCGCTTCGATAATTAATTACGTCGGAAAAAACGTAAAAACAACGATGTATAGGAAATAATTGGAGCGTGGCAAAGGTTGTATACGATAATAGCTTGAATAAACGTTGCTCGAGTATATCGAGATAAGTAAATTTGCTCGAAATTTTTAACTTTACTTTCTCAACCCCTGATGGGTCATCACAATCCTTCGACTCTGCTTCAGCTCCAAGAGACTAAGAATATCGCGAGATCCCGGGATCAACGAGTCGTGGAACTGCAACTGGAGGCTGATCAACTTCGAGAACAAGCGGCCAGGCAGAATTCCATCGTTTCGAGTTTAAAGAAACGAATACAGGTTGTCCTTTCCACCAACAATTTACACACTTGAAAATTTCATACACTTAACAAATTTTTATTCCTCTCTCTCTCTCTCTCTCTCTCTCTCTCTCTCTCTCTCTCTCTNNTCTCTCTCTCTCTCTCTCTCTCTCTCTCTCTCTCTCTCTCTCTCTCTCTCTCTCTCTCTCTCTCTCTACCTACCTACCTACCTACCTACCTACCTACCTACCTATTTTTTTTCACGATTTTTCACAATTTCGAAGAATTTCTCGATATTCCATTCTTCTCTCAGACTGTACTATAATTACTATCTATTCAATCTCCACACGAACTGAATTGAAAATAAACTTGCTCCTGAAAATAACAAATTTTTTCTCTTCTCCTGAATCGACAAAAAAAAAACAGGAATCAGAGGAGCGGGAGAGGAATCTTTACGCCGCCCAAGGGAGGAGCGAGATCGCGTTGCAAAGCTTGGAACGAGACTCGAGGTATCACGAGGAAAAGGTTCGTGAATGCGAGAAGAGGATACGCCAATTGGAGCGGGAGGCGTCGGACGAGAGGGAATCGAAGGAGCGCGCCCGTTCCAGTTTTCAGGTTTCGATCTCGATTAAAGTCTCGATTAACACGTCGACTGCCGCGCGTCTTTCTAGCGAAATCTCCTTCAGGCGCGACGCCGTATCGAGCGTACTCCAGTACTTCTACCGATATTTTACGATAGTCGCAAGAATGATGTCTCGCATCATTTGTTTCCATCATTATTGTTCGCGTGATAAAAGTATTGATTATAGTAATTGTAATTGGCAATAGTATTGAATAGTAGTACTGATTTATATAGTGTATTTTGGATATTTTAATTTGGATAATTTGAATAATATGACTGTCGAATATTCTTTGACTAGTCGTAAGAAATATATTTTTTTATTGACAATAGTATTGAATAGTAATACTGATTTATATAATATATTTTGGATATTTTAATTTGGATAATATGACTGTCGACTAGTAACAAATATACTTTTTTATTGACAATAGTATTGAATTATATGACAGTAGTATTGATTTATATAGTATATTTTGGATATTTTAATTTGGATAATTTGGATTATAATTTGGATAATACTCTTCGACTAGTCATAAGAAATATACTTTTTTATTGTTAATAGTATTGAATAGTAGTACTGATTTAATATATTTTGGATATTTTAATTTGGATAATTTTGATTATAATTTGGATTATAATATGACTGTCGAATACCCTTCGACTAGTCATAACAAATATATATTTTTTTATTGATAATAGTATTGAATAGTAATACTGATTTATATGGTATATTTTGGATATTTTAATTTAGATAATTTGGATAATATGATTGTCGAATATCCTTCGACTAATCGTAACAAATATACTTTTTTATCGATAATAATATTGAATAGTACTGATTTATATAATATATTTTGGATATTTTAATTTGGATAATTTATTATTATTGATAATAGTATTGATTTATATAGTATATTTTGAATATTTTAATTTGAATAATTTGAATTATAATTTGGATAATATCTGTCGAATGCCCTTCGACTAATCGTAACAAATATACTTCCTAGTTGCGGATTACATATAAATTATCAGTATCAGATAATCGTGTCCGATAGTCAGAGCACGATGTGTTCATAAACACATCTAAATTGTCGTATCACCATCAGACTCGTGACACCCCAAAATTGAAAGATTTAGAGAATTATTAGCTGCAAAATTATCCGAATAATACAACAAAACTTTGTCAAAACCTTTAACGGAGTCAACATAATAATTCGGAAAAATAATTCTGATATAAGTATTAGACAGCATGCAAATTATGTTATTCAGATAAAAGACGACGAAAACGAACCAAACGCAAAGGAATTTAAAAAAGACAACAACTTTTTGCCCAAATTATCCGAATCAATTCTCAGCTTTGTATAAAATATTTTAAAACGTTTTACATTGAAAATAATTTTTTTTTTTATTATTAATTAATTAATAAATTATTTTTATTTTAAATTATTTTTATTACTAAATTATTATTTTTATAATTTAACAGTTTTATTACACCCTGTGTGGAATATCTTTCCCACGAAGACCCTTCACAAGTAGTCAAATAAGCGTCACAAAATATTGAAAGAAAGTTTTCTTACTTACTTTTTCTTTCTTTCTCGATCAACTTAATATTAAATTCCATTCACTTTGTATGTATAATTTTAAGCCCGAATATGGGTGACGCGGCAGTCAACGCGTTAAACCGTTAAATTGTCGATGTACTCGAACGTGCGTGTATCCGTATGGGGGGTGGGGGGAGAAGGAGTTCGCCGGGAAATTGGCGGGCGCGCTGACCGTGGAGTATCGGGAATCCGTCCATCCAAGCCCCGAGTTGGTGAGCCAAAAGGTGGAGGAGTTGGTGCACGAGGCGAGCCGCCTTCGGGCGAGGAACACGGGCGTTGAATCGCAGATGGCCGCTCTGGAGGTGGAGTTCAGGGGGTGCAGGGACGCCTTGGACCGCGCAGTGGCCGAGAAGGAGCAGCTACAGCGCCAGGCGTCCTCCCAATCCGTCGATTTGGACCGTCTCAAACAGGTGTATATATATATATTCATATATANTATTCTATATATGAATATATATATGTAGAATATATATATATATATATATGAATGAAATGTGACGAGAGGATAAGGTTGGTTCGTTGATTTGGAAAAGGACAAGGAGTGCCTCGAGATGCGGTACAGGGCCGCTGAGAGGGAGTTGAACGAGTTGAGGGACAAGCTGATCAGCGCGAACAGGAGCATAAGCACGGCGAGCGGGAATATATCGAGTCAGGAGGCGTTGATCGGCCAGTTGCGAGGTGAACATTTTATCCGAATATCTTTTAACCCTTTGCACCCCAGGCCTGTTTCGCTCGGTGCAACTCCGGACCCCGTCCGCGTTTGGTGGAATTTCTTACAGCTAATTTATAATGATTTCACGCACGAATTAACGCATGAAGTTTTTATATTTTAATATTTCGTATGTATCTTTAAATATAAAGAAAATTTATCGAATATCGAAATCTATATTTTGTGTGATATTTTGTGAAGCAATTATCAAGATGCATTATCCTATGGTTTGTCAGGGCAAGTGGAGCAATAGTAAACTCTTCCTTCTAACTTTTTTTATCGCATAATTGTTTGTTTCGCGCGCTATTTCATATTCAATAAGTTCATCGGTAAGAAATTTAAGTTTAAGAAAATTTAATGGTTCATTTATATTCGAAGATATTTGCAAATTTTTCGCCGGATACAAATTGTATTCCTCGTGATGTATTTTTCGATTCTGTGTTATCCATTTAGAATTTTCTGAGTTTTATTTTCGCTTGAATTATTGCTTTCACATTCGCTATCATTCTCATTTTTCGCCTTCTTATACCTCTTATTTCGTGTCTATGTTCATCATTGCTTTCTCTATCGTTAATTTCTTTACGAATAGAATAATAATTTTGTCATTCAATAAGGAAAAATCAAACTCATCTTCGCTTAAAATATATAATTTTATTATCGTATGCTTACAAATCTCAAAAACTTTGAAAATAATATTTCTATTCCCACGACCGAAGATGTCGTTCGACTCGCGATCACGGTCTAATTTTAGATAAAAAATCTAGCCGTTTAACAATATATTATTCTCATAAGATTACACGTAAAGAGCTTAGGAACCTATTTATGAAGCGATATTCCAAAAAAATCAAACATAAATAAATATTGTCGCCGTTCAAGTTACCATCAATCCCAGTGATGATCGAGAGTCAAAGGGTTGGAGAGCAAAGGATTAAATTTTATTAGATTGGAAAGAAAATTTTCTTACGGTTTATTGTTATTTTTAATTAAATTTAATTCCATTGACTTCGTATATATAATTTTAAATTTGACCGAGAATCAAAGGGTTAAATTTTATTAGGTTGGAAAGAAAATTTTCTTATGGTTTGGAAAGGTAATTAAATTTTATTATATTGGAAAGAAAATTTTCTTACGGTTTATTGTTATTTTTGATTGAATTTAATTCCATTGACTTCGTATATATAATTTTAAATTTGACCGAGAGTCAAAGGGTTGGAGAGCAAAGGGTTAAATTTTAGAAAGAAAGTTTTCTTACGGTTTATTGATTAAATTAATTTTGATTAAATTAATGTTAAATTCCATTAACTTTGTATATATATAATTTTAAATTTGACCGAGGGTCAAAGGGTTGGAGAGCAAAGGGTTAAATTTTATTAGGTTGGAAAGAAAATTTTCTTATGGTTTGGAAAGCAAAAGGTAATTAAATTTTATTAGGTTGGAAAGAAAATTTTCTTACGGTTTATTGTTATTTTTGATTGAATTAAATTCCATTGACTTCGTATATATAATTTTAAATTTGACCGAGAGTCAAAGGGTTAAATTTTATTAGGTTGGAAAGAAAAATTTTCTTATGGTTTGGAAAGGTAATTAAATTTTATTAGGTTGGAAAGAAAATTTTCTTATGGTTTGGAAAGCTAATTAAATTTTATTAGATTGGAAAGAAAATTTTCTTATAGTTTATTATTATTTTTGATTGAATTAAATTCCATTGACTTCGTATATATAATTTTAAATTTGATCGAGAGTCAAAGTTAAATTTTAGTTAGAAAGAATTTTAGTTAGAGTTAAATTTTAGAAAGAAAGTTTTCTTACGGTTTATTGATTAAATTAATTTTGATTAAATTAATGTTAAAGTCCATTAACTTTGTATATATATAATTTTAAATTTGACCGAGAGTCAAAGGGTTAAATTTTATTAGGTTGGAAAGAAAATTTTCTTATAGTTT
>NW_025224966.1:1000465-1024125 GCF_014066325.1 Apis laboriosa | reverse complement strand
ATATATATATATAAAATAAGGCTTCGTCTTCAGAGCCTTCAATTTTCTTCATTATCGCGGCGAAAATTTTTCTTTCAAACGGAAGACATATATTAATATATATATAATAATATATATATATATATAATGTAATATAATAAAATATATGTATATATTATGTATATTATATTTTATATAATATACATATATATTATTATATATTATATATTATTATTATATATATATATATTATGTATATTAAGATGTGCTATAAGTTTCTTTCACGCTAGAAATGACTATAACTGGTTATTTTTATCTGTTAATCGTTTATGGCAATCGGTTTCGGTCATCCCAGAGGCGAAGTCTCTTCTTCAAATCGAAATGTGGGTCGAAAAATGTGCGCTTGATTTAAGGATTAAATAGATCTTCAATGGTCTTCGAGGAAAGTTCTTTTATCCATTTGGTGGGATTGGAAAGGTTTGGTCTACTGTGAGCTCCTTTCTCGACGTGGGAACCGTCAATTTTGGAAAATATTGCAATATCAGCTTGATAAATTGAAGGACGGCATAGCGGAGGAACGGCTAAAAAAAATTGGCGAACCGACGAAGCGACAATGCAAAAGACCGTGCACGTTGCGTTGATCGTAAGAGGAAAAGGTGTTACAGTTCGATTGGGACATTCTATCGCATCTTCTGCGACTTCCTGCTCCACCCGACTATCACTTGTCCCTGTTATTAAAAAAATTCTCTCCACGATAAACGATTCCAATCCGTGGGCGAAATAAAAAGACACCTCGAGTAATATTTTGCAAATAAACCCCAACAATTTTGGAAAAAGGGAACAACGAGGCTTGCCGAGAGATGGAAAAAGACGATAGAGCAGAACGTATAACGCGATTAAATTAACCTCAAACAACGAATATCGTGTATTCATTTCGTATCAAAAAGGAAAAAAAAAATTAAGTTATGGGACACTAATATTACATTATATATAATATTAATTATATTATTATTATTATTAATATATATTATATTATATATAATATTAATTATAATATATATTAAGGTGTCCCCTAAGTTCTCTTTCTTTTTTTTCATACGAAATTATCAAAATCGATGAACGAATTTATAATACGAGCAGTTAGAGAAACGAGACGATGCTCGATGCGTTACCGAAAAGGAAGGAGGGTTAAACGATTTCTCTCTCTTTCCAGATCCTAAAAGTTATCATCTTTTTCGAAGTTCGCAACATTAATTGTCGAGGAAGCAATCCGAAAATATATCGACGATTTGGTAATCAGCGAGCAGTCGTCTTTGATGGAATTTATAATTTATCCACCAGGTTGGAAAAAGTTGTAGAGAAAAATCTTGAATTTTTGGAAAACAAAAAGGGGAAAGAACTTATTCGCACATCTAATATATATATATAATATATATAATATATGCGCCAACCAGTTCGTTATTACATTGGCATTTATTGGTTATTACCATCCCTCCATCCCTGTTCCTCTCTATTCGTTTTCTCTCTTCTTCTTATCAGACGTCGGTGGTCTATCAACTGCAGCGCCGCGTGAGGACGCTGCGAGAACAATTGCAGCGCAGAGATCTTCACTTGGATCTTCTTCGTAGAAAATTATCGCTTCAAGAAGAGAGCGTTAAGATGAAATCGTTGCTCCAAAATGAAAGGGACGAAGCTTGCCTCAGGTACGTTCATTCTATTTCGATATCCGTGTGTATATATATATATATATATATCGATTCGTTTTCAGGGCGAAGAAGTTGTCGAAGCAAACGGATCGTTTGCAGGCGCAAATTTTGGAGGAAAGATCGAGAAATCGGGAGTTAAGCGCGCAATTGACGGAGGCCGCAGATTACAAGGTAAGAGATTACGATAAACGTTTTTTCCCCTTCTTTATTTGTTTCTTCATTTCTTTTATTTCTGTGAAAAAAACGATAGATAGCCGCCTTGGAGCGGAGTCGAAAGATCGACGAGCTTCAGAAACGATTGGTGGAGAGCGAGATGCTGAGGACACGATACTCGAGAAAATTGAGCATGTTGAAGGAACAAATGAGAAGCGCAACCGAGACCGCCGAACAAGAGAGATCCATCAGCGATCACTCGTTGCAATTGCTCAGGGACGAGTTGGCTCAGGTTAAGCAAAATCTTTCCGAAGTTACGAAAAGGGAATCCCAAGTATGCTTTCGATCGATTTCGGTCGCATCTTGCGACCCATCTCGCTTAATTTTTCCTTTCTTTTCCAGTTGCAAAGCTTCCGAGTATCCGTGACGAAATTATTGTCGGAACCGATCTGCACGCCCGATTACGAGATAATCTCGCGATTGCAGAAAATGGTAGCGGCCCATCGCGACTTCACCATGATTTCGCGTAGATACGAGGAACCGTTGGAGACCAGCCCGTCCAGATGTACTAGGTACGATTTTCAGTTCCGAATTTGTTAAAATAATCCCCAATATTTCTAAAGAATAATTGTCGTCGAACGCATCGATCCAGCATACACGCGATGCATCCTCCCAGATCGCCAGGATGCGCGCGATACGAGGACAACGAGTTCGCAGATCCCCCGGATCTTCGAGACATCGAAGACGAGTTCAACAAACGGCCGGTACGAAGCAGCCTTCTCCCGTGACGTCGGCCTATATTTCGATGCTAAACCCCTCCCCACTCCTATATCGATATCTCCGTCCGAGTCTATTGTTTAAAAGTTTTTTTTTTTTTTTTTTTTCTTCTTTATCGAACGTACGAACGACCGTTTCATTTCTCACACGGCGATCATAGTAAGCCATTGTTGAACGCGCGATTCGACTGTGTGCGCGTGTGCGTAACACGGAGTTGGCGTGCATAGCGTGTATTGTAGAGTGGAACAACCGCATTCCAGGATGGTGTAGACGGTAGAGAGCGAGAACTGAAGTTGCGCAGCCTGTGCTGCGCAATGCAACGCGAGGCCGAGACGGGACGAAGAGAACTAGTTTGTGCCTAGTTGCGCGAATCCTATGAGGAAACTCTGTATATGTTTCTTACATCGTTAATCGGTCGAAAAATTTATTCCACATTCTCGAAACTTTTTCGAGAGTATATCTTTTTACGATTCGACGAAAATAGATTTTAAGGAAAAGGGTGAACGTATTGGGTGAACGATATAATTTATGAAGGATGTATCTTTATAGAAATAGGTTAGGAAAGGGCATCGTTCAAAGTTTCGGAATTTTATTAGGGAGATGGGGGTGCGTGATTTTGCGGAACGCGTTTCTTGCCTGGAAGAGAAATAAGTATGCGTGTATACGTATACGTGTACAACCACGAGTTGATACGACTGGTTAGCCGTGAACTTGGCCAAGAGTGAACTACCTCTTCCTCTGCAGAATCGTGAATGCAAAGTCGCGCTAGCTTTGGCCTCCTTCTTATTTCTCGTCTGTACGAACGCGTGCGCTGCAGTTATTTTGAGGGAGACGGGGACCGTGTTGTCTCTCGTTTTCAAACTAACGCGTGATACCAAGCAACTAGATGTGCATTTGTATGTTGTATTTTCCCTGTTCTTCGTATTTTTTTTTTTTTTTTTCATGATTTGTCCGTGATTTATGTCAACGATTTAATTATTCGATCGATCGATTTTCCTTAATTATTCGAGAATTTATCGCTGAAATTTATTTACGGATTCTCGTCGTTGAGAGAAGAATGCTAGATGAGATAAGATAAAAAGAGAGGAAATAATCATTTCGCATCTTTTAATAAATCTCACCGATTCTGAACTTTATCGTGAAATATTTGTTTCGCGTAATTTACCTTAACAACGGATGATTCGCGTCGAGTGAAAAATAAGTAATGAAATAAAAAACGCTATGTAATATAAAGTACGAGAGAGATGTTTGCATCTACTTATCGAACAAAATCACGCATTCTTCTGCATTCATGCTTGCATTTACGATGTATCCCATACATACTCCCGCGTAAATATAAATATATACGTATATCTTTCCTGTTTTGTCTTTTACTGTGAAACCCCTCTATCCGAAATTTCGAAAATATCGAAATTTTAATTCCCTTTAGCCGTACGAGCGTGAGAAGTATCGTAAACACTTGTACCTTGTACCATAATCTAGCGTATGTATGAAAATAACGATTAGATATACCGTATATCGTATCTATGTATGATTCGTAGAAGAGGAAATAACCGATCGAGAAGAAAAAAAAAAAAGAAAAAGCGTAAACCGGTATGACGGTATATAAATTTTCAATGAATTGAATTTTGCCACGGAAAGAAAGAACGATTGGACAATTATCGACGATATTATCGATAGATCGTGAATCATACTCGTCGGTATTATCGTATCAGTTAATCGTTGCTCTTAATAAGTTTTATAAAGGCAGTTAATCGTGCGATTAACGCGCTTATTACAATCGTTCTTCCGGATTTTGAGAAAAAAAAACGCAAAATCACGTCTCGTCAATAATAATATATATATATATATATATATATATATATTATAAATCGTGAGAGAGAATCGTTATCGTTTTAAGGTTAATGTTTTTTTAAGATACTCGTATTGTTTTTCGGGACGAATAGGATCGAGTATATGGAGAAAATAGTTCGACCGGCCCTGGCTCAGGATCCGCATAGGTGAAAGAGATAAACACTGTCATAAAAAAAAAGCGCAATTTTTCTCTCTTCGCGCTATTTCTTTATCGCTATTTCTTTTCGCGTAAACTTTTCTGTTTGGACGTAGACATGCTTAGTCGTCGTTGCATATGTCAAAAGAGAATCGTTAAAATTATCGATTATTCTTTTTTCATCAAAACTGAATTGAAAAGAAGAATTTTAGGAGTCTAAAAAAAAAAAAAAAAAAAGATATAACATTATCTTAACGAAACTGTGCGAAAAAATTAATATTGGAGATAAGATATTTTCTTTTTATATGTGAAAAAAAATATCATATACATTTAAATATATATAATTGTTCGATCAACGATTTATCATATAATGTAATTAAAAAGATGCTTACGTAAAAATGTTATTTATCATTATATAAAACTCTTTAAAATTTAAACAGTTGATAAAAATTCCAGAGTCATTACATATATCGCGTTTCACCGATTTAATCTACCGATAGAAATAAATATAAACTTATCTTTATTAAATTCAATGACGAAAATAAGGAAACTATTTCAATAATAAGTTTTATTTCATTATTCGTTAATCTTTCGATTTCAATTATATCGTAGAAAAACTGATTAAGATAATTAAGAAGATAAGATGATAAATTTGCGAAAAAATATAAGAAAAATATTTTTCTATTTTAAGTGATATGTATTTCAAGAAAATAAGAAAAAAAAAAAAAAAAAAAAAAAGAAAAAGATATTCTAACGATCTCTAAATCGTTATATTGAAAATTAATCGAAAGAAGACGAAAGATTATTCCTTGCCTCATGTATTTTCAAAATAAAATTTTTTTTTTTTTTTTTTTCGAATACAATTAGAATTTTTAGAGATAAGAAGATAATTACACGATATCACGTGCAAGATGATTACAGATAAAATAACTAGAATGATTGATATTTCAATTTTTTTCGTAACTTTTACACGATATTAAAGATATTAAAGTTAATAAGAACGTAAAACATTATTTGAATCGCAATAATCCAACGATTTTGATTTATTCCATTCATGTATGATTAAAATTCATCTAACTTCCGTGATCGTGAACAAATCGATACATTTCACTTATCTTTCTTGTAAAGAGCGTAAATATATATATACGAATTGATATCAACAGTGATGTAAATTTTTCTGTTCTTGGACAGAAGAGATACGCTTGGTCGTAGTTGCAATTATGTGAAAAGAGACATCGTTAAAATTATCGATTTTTTTTCATTCAAAAGTGAATCGATGCAATATACATTTTAATTGATAAAATTAATAAACAGAACGAACAAGATATAATTGTATAGAATAAATTTATATGTAACAATTAAATTTCATTATTATCAATGAACGAATAATATATAATGTAATATAATGTAAAAATAACTGTATCTGTATATTTGTGTATGTTTAAAATTTTTTTTTTAAAATTCTTTTTTCCACAAAATGGAAATATGTAATACAATACTTATCATTGTTAGTTATCGATACGTATCATCAGGTATATTTATCATGTCGATATCTTCTATATCTGATAAAAAAAGAATAAAAAAAAAGAAAAAAAAAGAAATGGTCGCTGTTTCATAGTTTCACTGTAATTATCGTTTCACGATAATCATCTATTTTGCTCGTATCAAATAATAAATGATTAATAAAAGGAAAAAAAAAAAAAAAGAAACGAGTCTGCAGCATATATATATATATATATATGTATATATTTTTCAAGGAAAATTATATCCAAGTTTCAATGATCTTCATTTGACGTTCATAGATGAGAAAAATATATTTTTCGACAATTGCTCGATGTAAATACATAGAATAGAATGGAAAATTTTCGAAGCTCATACCTGATATGTAATATGTTTCTCGAAGTTCTTCCTTCTCTTTTATCCTCAGATAAAAAAAAAAAAAAAAAAAAAAAAGGAATTATAAATTGTTAATACCTGTGTTCTCATTCGAATCGAAAATATATTATATTATGAAAACACATTAATGATAGATCGATAAATAATTTTTGAATAGTAGATATATTATAAAAAAAAAAAAAAAAAAAAAAAAGAAAATTAAGGGATGTTTCTTATAATGTTTTTTTTTTTTTTAAAAATAATTTCTCTTCTACATAACACGAAATACATACACATTTAAATATTATTCGCAACATGAAATTTGATTTCTAAGAAGAAATATTCTTTTTTGATTCATAAGATAAGCAGATTTTTCTATTTGCCAACAAAAAGATAATTCGATTGATTGACGCGACAAAGGAGTGAAAACAGATAAAAGAGAACAAGAAATTAGCGATACCAGATTTTTATGTATGCGTTAATCGCGTATCATCGAGGTAGTGATATTGATTAAAGGTATCTATTCAGATAAGGGTAAAGGTTTCCCCTGATAAGCTTTACAAAGAGTATTTCTACTTCATCAAGTTTTGCAGCACTCGCGGATGAACGCTCGAAATATCAACGTGAATCAAGTGACAAAGTCAAAAAACAGGACGATGCAGAAATTTTTGTTAATATTGTTGGCCACCGGCCTCTTCTCTCTACAATCCGGTAAAGTATTACGATCGATCATCGGATATTTTATCATTTATCTTAATTAACTTTTTCCTTTTATTAAATTATTTATTTTTAAGTTTCGATACTGTATAACGTGTATTTCATTCTAAATTAGGAGACGCGCTCAAATGTAGAATATGCAAGGGAAATTGTACTGATTTACAAAATCAAAGTGAAGTCGAAGTGGCAGAGTGTTCACTGCCTTCGACTACGGAACCATCGAGCTCAGAAGCATCGAGCGCGGGATCAACGAATACGCAATCTTCAACCTCTTCAGCATCGAGCTCAGAAGCATCGAGCGCGGGATCAACGAATACGCAATCTCCAACCTCTTCAGCATCGAGTTCAGGATCACCTAGTTCAGAAGCATCGAGCGCGGGATCAACGAATACGCAATCTCCAACCTCTTCAGCATCGAGCTCAGGATCACCGAGCACAGAAGCATCGAGCACAGAAGCATCGAGCACAGAAGCATCGAGCTCAGAAGCATCGAGCTCAGAAGCATCGAGCACAGAAGCATCGAGCACAGAAGCATCGAGCACAGAAGCATCGAGCTCAGAAGCATCGAGCTCAGAAGCATCGAGCTCAGAAACATCAAGCATAAAACCATCGAGCACTGAAGCATCGAGCTCAGAAGCATCGAGCTCAGAAGCATCGAGCTCAGAAACATCAAGCATAAAACCATCGAGCACAGAAGCATCGAATTCATCGAACACAAATAAAACGAACTCAGAAGTTTATTATAATGGTATCAATTTATTTTATATAATAAGGGAATAATAAAGTGGTTATTTGCGAATAGAAATTTAAATATATTATATGTAAATTAAATTAATTAATTTGCTTTATATTTTTAGCTTATTTCAATAATAGAAATGAAAGGAAGCGTAGAAGTTTGCTCGGACGTTTTTCCTCAGAAATAAATGCACGCTCAAATGATACTGATTTCCTTTGTTATACTATTAAAAGTAAGATATTATTTTCAAATATATAAAACGTTGTTTTCTTTTTTTTTTTTTTTTTTTAAGATTTTATGAAAACGTAGAAAAAGCTTAAATTGTAATAATAATAATTTTTTTTTTTTTTGCAGATAATCAGCAAGAAATCACGGAAATGGGATGTACTACTACTGACGCTAATATTTGTAACAATAATACTAACTCAACTAATACTAATACTTGTAACGTATGTAAGGAAGATGAATGTAATTCGGCAACATCGAATGCTGTTTTCGCTTCTATGGTGTTCTCTTTGTCAATAATCATATTTTTCATGAAATAAATAAATTGTCAATTTATTTATTATAAAGTATACTTTTTCGAGAATCAAAGATATCAATCAATTTTCTTCGTTTTTTCGTGATAAACATCGATATTGCTGAAAGTAACAAAATTTTATATATCATTATTTATAATGTCAAGATTCTATATTTGTATCCAATTGGCCAATAAAAACTTGTTTTATGTTACTTAAATTAAATTCAAACTTAATCAAACTAAAAATTCGATTTATTTCATGCTGTTTGAATATCATATCTGAGAAAATTAATTGTAAAATTCATAGATACGTATGATAATATGAAATAAAGACATTATACTTTGCGTTAAAAGTGAAATTAATTGTAAATGAAAGTTTATCAAGAATAGATGCAAAAATGGTTAATTAGTTGTTCAACGAACAGCCATAAGACGTATAAGAGCAATGAACTCGATGCATTCGACACGTTCTAATCTTTTTTTCGAGCTTTGCAATGTAAATTTTTCGATCGTTAATTCTTATCATTATTTCTTCACGTGACGCGTTTCCAATTAATTGCACATTCTCTCGAAATTAAAATCCTTGTACATAAATAATTAATTTTCAACGATGTATCATGCAAAAATTAGAAAGAAAAGAAATGCGTTGTTTTTCGTTCTCATTGTTACAAATGCATTTAACAACTGTGAATAATGGAAGATCGGTGCATCGATGAAAGACGATTAAAACGAAACGAATGAGCAAGAAAGCAAGAAGGAGAGAATACGATAGAGAAGAGATGAAACGCGATTGCGCGTACGATATTCGGGCGTGCTCGTAACTGATGCGCTTGCCGCGCCTCCTCGCTGGGTTCGTCGGTAATTGTGGCGTTGCTCTCGCAAGGGAACGTGCGCGACCGAGCAACTCGATTCGTTGGAACTGCGCCGCCCGTCCCCACAACTCTCGAGGAACTTCAGTCTACCGTCATCGTTCGCGAGCGTCGTTTCGGCGCGTTTGTCGTTCGCTTTCATTTCACGTTCTGTTATCTCTATTCTAACGCTATTACCATTTCTTTTCGCGCCATAACGTGTTTCGTTTCCCTCTTCACGCGTTGCAAATAGAAAGAGAGGAAGAAAAGGAGGAGACGGGATATCAAACGCAAGCTTCCAAACGTGAATTTTTCCATTCTTTCGCGAATAATTAACGAAACCTAGTAAATTTTATTTATTCATCGGTGAATTATTCGACGCGTCGATCGATCTATCGAGCCATTATCACGCCACCGTCGTCATGTATGATCGACGCATCTGAATTTTTACATCTTCCTTCCCAGACGTGAGACAGGATTTCGAGATTTTCGTCGATTATCGTACGAACGTAAGTACTTACGCATATGATTTTGTTCGATAAACATAACTTGTTGCCGTTTGGCGGGAAGTTTGGTGAACGTTTCGAAATGCCGATAAAACTTCTTACGTGGAGAACGAGTAACCTTGAGAAATGGCAGTTATATGAAAGTGGGAGTTGAAATTCGCGATGTATCATAGATTGATCGTACGTTGAAAGAATGAATATCGTTATTTGTTTCGAGATTGATTAAGTGAAAAATCGCATTCGAATTTGCTTTCAATTCATTCTTCACTTACTTGTAACGATTCATTTATTTCATACGAAAACGTACATTACAACTATGGTTGTGATGTACATTTCTATTTGCGGTAACAATCATTTTTTAATTGCTAGTTATAGAAAATTAGAAAATAAAAAAAAAGTTGACGTACCGGCCACTAGCGCTGGTTCGATCGTCCGGACGCTGCACATAGCCACCTGTGCTCACTCTGTTTTGCTTCGAATTAGTTACAGCCTTTTACCGGTTTTCCCTCCTGCACGGTTACAAACAACTCATCCCAAAATCGAAGATTTCCGCTACGTTGAGCTCGTTAGGGCTCGTACGCGAATCTGTCTCTCCGCTTAGTTAGTTTCTACTAACGAGGATAACAACAAAGCGTTTCGTTAATCGTGTATCGTCCTTGCGTTGCGCGCAGGAGTCGTAAATGCATTACGGTATTCTCTAATGTTTTTTTCTTGCTTCTTGCAATTCTGTAAAAAGAAGTTAATGCTCGAAAATATATAATATTTCTTCTTCATAAGATATTTCGTGATCAATTGAAAACCTGACATAAGAAATTCAGTCTTCCTAGACGATCATATGATCGTCCTCGTTGTTTAAGAAAAGATGAATTCTTTTTGTTCACTCGATGAAGAAAAAGCCCGCTATTGGAAATCGGAACGCGGGAAATAGAGGCAAAAGGGAAAACACGTATTCCGTATTCTCGTTGAACCACGCGCGTTCTTTCTCCTTCTCGAATTCTAGCGTTATGTTGCGTTAAATCGATCAGTGTCTGCGCGCAACACGCACCCCATTACAATTATTCATTTTCGCGCAATTCGTACGGCTGGATATATCTTCGCACCCCGTGAAAATTTGACTTGAATTTTGATTTAATTGAATCGGCTAGAATATGGAAAGATAGCCGTTCGATCGACAAAAATTATCAATCAGCCTTTCAAAAATGAAGAATTTGAAGGACAACCGATTACAAATGAAGGATGGATGGTACTTGTACGACAGGGAAGGAACGCAGAACTGCGGGATCATCAAACTAATCGAATCGAGTATTAAATAATGTATACGTGAAAATTGGATTAGTATGTCATATACACGCTGCGTAGACGATTTCGATCGTTTTTTTAAACGTTGTATTGTAATTTCATTTTACAATAAAGTGAATATCATTCTTCCACGTTGCTTCTTCCTTTTCGTTTCGTTTCCTTTCGATGCGTGTTTTGTTTCGAACACAATTCTTGGAAAAAAAAAAGACATTTATCCTTGTATAAATTTAAATTTATCCTTATATATATGTAGATATATTAAACATTTTTAAAGTCGTTTTTGAACAATGAATTTCACGTAGAGCTGTGCAAACAAGGGCGCGGGAATAATTTTATCAGTCGGTTCAAATAAATTTGTGCTTCGTCGTCGCGTTCGAATGCGGCCAATGATAACTTTCGATCTAGATCTACTTACTTAACATGAACGAAACTCGTTGTTAGGTAGCTCGTTTACCGTTAATACATGACACGAATACACAAGCTAAGACGATAAGATTGGATTCGATATATTAATATTTGATAGATATTTGAAACAACCAACAACTGTTGGCTACCCTTTTACATACGGTCAGTCTTTTCTCGCTTTTTGAATACGAGACTTGACGTCTCTTCCGCTTTTTGAAAAACCAACGAATTCGACTCCTCTCGAAACCGTGACTCTTATCATTTGCTATTAATTTTCACCTTTTATCTCTCGAAGTTACATACGTTATGCTTGATTCAAAGATCGAATTTTTGATCGAAAAAAATGATTCGATAAAATTATTAAATTATTGCAATTTTATTTGATTTTTATTCAATTTTATTTGATTGGAAGGTACACGAGCTATTGAAAATTTTTGAAGAAGAATTAATCATTCTAACGAGAAATAAAACTCTATTTCTCGAATCTCGATTCTCAAAAATTGTACCATTTAGAAACTTTTCTCGTCAATTTCTTCTATCGTCATTCGTAATTGCAATGGAAGCCCAGCTAATAATAAACTATACTACAATTTAATAGCGATGTAATAAATTCTATGGTGTGCAAATAATTCGAAAGGAGATGACAATGATTGTCTGGGAGGAGGGGAGGGGGGAGGGGAAATCTCTATAACGAATTAATATAAAACGAATCCAATAAATTGAATGAAAAATTTATATTATCAACATGTATACATGTTATTTCAAGTTACACAGATTTGTCGACGATTCGATAGATCGTAGATCGACATCGTAGATCGATTAACCCTGTTGCCTCTTACGTTTAATCCAACTTATAAGAACAGGTAATCCTGTGGTTAATACCTTTAGAATTGCTCCAATTCCTGCTTCCGGATCCTGAAGAAAAAATATACACGTTATATAAAATCGAAATCATAAAATATAAATCAAATTAGAACCAAGTTTAATTTTGGATACGATCATCACAATTAATAAATGGTTTTTCTTTTTTTTTTTTTTTTTTCAAAATTATCAACGATTAAGGAGAATCGGTCAAACAAACAAGTAAAAAGGAAATAAGTATTTTTTGACTTACTGCCTCTGCATCTGCCTCTGCCTCTGCCTCTGGTGCCGGTTCTGGTTCAGGGGCCGCATAGATCAAAGAAATGTATACAACCATAAAAACAAGGGCAACGTTGAGTAAGAATTTCATGATTTCTCACGATCACTTCCTTCCTTCCTTTGCGATTAATTCCTCGATGCCGATGGCTTCTTCCGCTTGAAGAAACCACTCGTTCTTTCGTTATTTATACCAGGCAAAAATCGTTAAAATTATCGACGAGGCGATATTATTCCTTTTTTTTTTTTTACAATTTCCGTCGAAGCATTAGGCATTAAAAAAAAAAGACGGTTAAAATTGTGCAAATTGTGAATAAAGATTTCGAGAGGAGATAGAGATAGATAATGCTTGAAAAAATTTTCGCGTATTTTTACGTGAAAATTATCCAATCAATAATTTATATTCATATATTGTCAAAATTAACGAATATTAATGAAATTTTCTGTGCGTATGATTATATGTATGAAACATAATTTTTCTTTTTTTTCTTTTTTAAGGGACTTCATCACTTTACAAAATCAATCTTTTTTTGCTTCTCGAATGTAATTTCGTAATACGTCAGGGAAAAATTTTAAATCTAATTGAAAATACTCTATTTCTATATAATATTTCTATGTAAACATTCTAAATACTTTTTGTAACCGTTGAAAGTAGGAAGAGGCACAATTCCGAGAACGATTCCGTTTCCTTCAAGAAAAATCATACATCCGCCCAATCCAATGACGAGACAAAATTCAATAGTTGAAATTACGAATAAAATTACTCCCGATAAATTAGTTCGATAATTTATTCTTTAAAGAGATAATAATAATAATAATCCCAAATAATCAATACTGCCAAATGGCAGAGGTTATATGAAAAGCGGGATCGATTGGTAACAGCTACGAATAAATCTTATTCGAGCGTTTTTTTTAATAAGCGATTACATTTATTACACTTTATTCGAGATTTTTAACTAGTTACTTACTAGTTAGTTTTCAGTTAAATTTTTACTAGTTACTTATTTATCAAACGAGTTTGTAAAATTGCGCCAAACTCTGGCCCAATCGAATTCAAGTAGTTCGAATGCACGCGCACGTATACGGATTGCGTGCATATATGCGCGCGAGAACGCTCACTTACACGTGTTATGCACGTGTACGCAACATGGCGGCCGCTCGTTGACGCCGAGTCGCTACGAATCTCGCGCGGTCGGAGAAATCGAGAATCTGGAACTCTGGCGAGAGTAAGAACCGCGCACGATTCCCCGGATATCCGTTCGAAGCTACGAGGAACCGAAACTCGTTCGAAGCCAGTTCACCCACGACATTGAAAGTTACGAGCGGGGAGAAATCTGCCCCGTTTTGCCCCGAGAGAGAGAGAGAGAGAGAGAGAGAGAGAGAGAGAGAGAGAGAGAGAGAGAGAGACATTGTTTAAAAACGTTTATCGCGACGTTTCTCGCGCATCGATTTTCGATTCTGTTTCGTTTCGCGATTTCCAACCAGGCGCCATACCTTTTATCGACCGCGAGATAGTAGACTGCAGCGTTGTGTGTGCGTGTGTGTTACGCGCAAGTTCACAAGAACGAATGGATGGTGGAGAAAAAAAAAGAAGGAAAGAAAGAAAGAAAGAAAGAAAGAAGAAGAAGAAGAGGAGAAGGAGAAGAGGAGAAGGAAGAAAAGGAGAAAAGAGAGGAGAAAAGGCCGTGAGGCCCAGGGCTGACCGGTTCATCGACCTATCGTCCGGTCTCCTTAGTCCCTCGTTCTTCACCTTTCTCTCGACACTTGGTTTCTCTTTCTCTCTGTTAACTCTTTTCTGTTAGCCCCGACTGTTCCTGAACCGGCAGGAATCTCCCGTCTCGGTCGCGATACAAAAGACACGCAGATTTTTGGTCGTGCAATTCTCATCGTGTTTTCTAAAGCGCTTTAGTTCCTCCCTTTATTCCATCCTATCCTTTTTTGGAATTTATTTTATCCCTTTCGAAAGGAATTTCTCCCATTTCGAAAACAAAAATTTCGTTCAGAATGAGAAAAAAAAAGGATGAAAAGTTTGGAAAATTGTGTGGAATAGTCCGAGTTGTTTAATTACGTTTAATTACGCAATTACTGCAATTGCAATAATTTCATACATTCGTGAATGTTTTCGTTACATTGCAACCTGGATGAAAATGAAATAAAATGAAAATTGATATGTAATCTCGATTCGGATACTCGATTGTAGTTACGCATCTTCTGTTAATCGCAGTTCATCAACGTTATCAACATTCCTCTGGTCGGAAACGAATGATTCATTGTTTTAATCTTCCTGTTTACAATAGTATCGAGTCGAATTGCAGCGATCGTTAGAAACGGCATACCACTTATATACACGGAGAAGAGTTATTCATATTTTTTCACTCGGGAAGAGGATGCAAAGGAGGTCGTGTGAGGAACGAGATCCGTGTGAGAATACATTTTTCCCAGTACTTTGTCCCTCTTTCACCGCTCTTCCTTCTCTTCTCTTTCTTCTTCTTCTTTCAACTGGATCTCCTTTCTTCTTTCTCCACTATACAACGGCTGTTGTCCTCCAAAAGCAGGATACCATTAATAGATAGATTGTACGTCGTCGAAGCTAATCGGTGCGAAATTAAACCGGTTTCGAACGATCCCCTCTTCCACTCTCGTCAGCGTTGAGAAAATTAATGAATATCGATTTCAATGGGACGTGGAACACGTTGGTCTAAAACGCGTTGGAAAGAGATAAGAGCGTGGAACGTCACGGAAGGAATACACGTTCGAATTCTCTTCTTCTTCTCTTTCGAATTTCTTTGTTCCTTTTTCTTTTTTTTTTTCCACCCTCGTCAACTTGTCTCGCAGGATTTTACGCTACAGAGTTTTACACGGTTGGAAACAGGTCTGCTTCCACTCCACAACCGATGCTCCACATTTTTATCCCGACAGGTGAAATTCAAGGTACAAGAAACTTGCGAAGTAGAAATAACAATTTATCCACGCTCCTTTCCTGCTCGAAAATATCGCGTTTATTGTTAGATTTTCGTTGCGATATTTCCTCTTTCCTCCTCTTTTTCATTGTTTAACCATCGACGGGGACGATTGTGCGAGTTATTATGGATGAAGAAAGGATGGAAAGAAAGAAAGAAAGAAAGAAAGAAAGAAAGAAAGAAAAAATTGTCTTTCTTTCCACCTTTTCTCGTCGAAACGGAGACGATGACGGAAAGAGTTAAGTACGTGTACATTGTCCTCGGTAGTCACTTCGCCGGCTTGTTGTGTGGAGCTTCGTTTTCTCTTTCACTCGAGTACAGGAAACTACGGTTCTTGAGAAACTCGGAAGCTTCTTATCTTAGTATTTGGAAAGAAGAGGGAATGAGGAAAAAAAAAAGAGAAATTAATAATTATTATAAATATTTATTCGAATAACACTTGGATTACGGACACGCGTCGCGTTCTGATTGGCTGTAGAAATTTTTTGCGATTATTTGATCCACGTTTAAACGATAGAAAGAAAGAACACAACGACTACGAGATTCTTAAGGAATTCGAAAGCTTTTTATCTTAGTATTTGGAAACAAAAGAGAGATTAATAATTATTATAAATATTTTATTCGAATAATTACGTAGTTGAACAAATGTCTCATTCTATTTGATTGTAAAATTTTTGGTTTAAAATATAGAAAGAAAGAAGACGGCGAAAGATTATCTATAATGATAATTGGATACGAAGGAGAGCGCGAGTTAAGTCGTAAATAATATTGCGGTAATGCTATGTGAAAGATCGTTGTTTCTTTTCTTTTTTTCACGGAATAATGTCGCGTGCCAAGACCCTAAAACCTCGTTCGAGGCAGAAAGGCAGGTTGGAAGAAGGTCGAATTTGCGATTTGTAGGACGTTTGTTTCGGTTGGCTCTGTTTTTAAAAAGTAAACAGTTGAACTCGTTATCTAATACGATCGAACCGTGGGATCAATTTCCACACGCCACTTAACCGTCCCGGAATGTCGTTAAACTGGGGGCTCACTGATGCGTCCACGTGAACTACAATAGTCGGTTTAACCATCGTGATCATGGCGCACGAGTTAATGAATCATTAACGGTCGTTTCTGTCAGTCCCTTAATGCCTCTTAACCCTTGGGAGTCTGTTTCATATCCGGCTAGCCGGTCGTCGTTCGTTTGCGTCATTGCGGTATTTACTCGCATTCGTTACTTAGGAATCTTTTTGAAAGCGCTTCGTGGCAAACTTTGCCACGAGTCCGATCCCCTTTGTTCCCTATCTCTCGATAGATTCGCGATTATCTACATTTGCTCCAACAGCAGATTGAATTTTCCGCAAGTTGGCGCAATTGACAATGATTTCGTACAGGTATCCTTTAATTAACCTCGCGCCACTTTGCCTTGTTTATTAGGAGAAAAAGTAGCGGATTCGACGTTATTCAAGTGGCGGTATAAAAAGGCAGGTATTAACAAGGCTGGAAAGGAAGATGTTTATCTTGTTGGGAGAATCCTGCGGTTTCCCGTGTTTCAATAAAAATTTTAATCAAATGAAGTTATTGCGGAAATTTTCTATGCGAGTGGAGATACAAGATAAAGATATTCAGGGAATTTCGTTCGAGGAATGGTAACGGATAATAATAGGTGGACTGGTGTACATAAACTGTTGGCCCTGAAGAGCGCGTTATTATTTTTCGAGGACGATAACGCACGTTTCGCGAACGTGACCCGACTGCGACTAGTTGACATTCGTCCGGGCGAAAAAGTTTCGTTCGCGCCTTCGTTTCGCGTCGGATCCACGAATAGAGTAATTTCATTTGAAACGTTCCTCGTACGCCCGATCGCACCCGTTTCCTGATTATTCCTGAAATCGCGCACGATGATCGCTTTCAGATATCAGAAGAAAATATATTCGAACGTGAAAGAAGGAACTGCCTCGACTTTCTCATCCCTGTGCTTTTGTTGCACCGGATGAAACAACGAGTCGACAGAGCGAAAAGCAGTCCCGTTAAATGGCGTTGAGCGAGCGAGAGAGAGAGAGAGAGAGAGAGAGAGAGAGAGAGAGAGAGAGAGAGAGAGAGAAGGGAGAAAGCAGTTCGATGTTTAATATTCAATAACAAGTATCTAATATATTCGCAAATATCGAAAGAAGGATAAATTCAGAGCAATATACAGTGGCTCGCGAAAGTATTCGTTATCTTAGAAGGAAATAAAAATTTTTATATAGAGCATAATAAGTTAGATATTTAAAATTATATTTAGAATTTATTTGTCGACAGCATAAAATTAAAATTTCATTTTTTTTTTCAATATATTTTCGAAATTTAAAAAAATTTCCTTCCATTTTCCCAGCATTACAAAATTATATTTAAAAAACGAAAATTATTTTATGAAACGTTGATTTCATTTCCTTAAAGTGATATTTTGGTACAAAAAAAATTTTTCATACATATGACTTATATCAATAAAATTTCAGGAGGGATAAAAAATTGTTCGTTAATAATTTTTCATCAAAAAATAAAAAAGCGTTCAAATACTTTCGTGAATCGCGAGATAATTTCAATAGTGATAAAATCATCTTGGCGAAAAGCCAATGCGTTAATTGCAATTGATTAACAAAATTTCATCATTAGAGAATGAAAAAATTGTTCGTTAATGTTCAAAAAATAAAAAAAGCGTTCAAATATTTTCGCGAGCTGGGTAATTTCGTTATATAGTGATAAAATCGTCTCGGGAGAAGCCGAGTCGTTGGCGATAAACTGATGTATGGCGGAGGATGACGTCATTTCGTGAGGCAGCTACAGAATCGAGGCTCCTTTCCTCCAGCCTCCCCTCTGCCAGGATAACCTGTTCTAGCGTCCTGTTTCATCGATCCATCCTTCGCGCCGGAACTGTCGCCATTTCTACGTGAAAACTTCAATTTTCTTTCCACGATAAAATATCGGCCAAAAATTATTTTGAAACGCATCGAACGTGACGCGAGATAATAAATCTGTTCTTACGATGACTGTAACACGTGACGCAATTCAACTACGAGTTTTTCAAAATAGATATATCTTCGTGGAAATATTCCTTGCGAATCTTTTTCCATGAGAAAAATTATAATTACCTACTCGTATTTTGTTCGTTTTACGTAACGATCTCTTTGCTGCTTTCGTAATATATACGTTTTACTTTTAATTTCCGCGTGGAAGCTAGATTTTTTTTCTTTTTTTGCGCGAGAATTATTGAATACACGAGAAGAAAAAAAAAATGTGAATAATCATTTGATATACTGTGTTGAGCAATTAACAACGTCATTCGTTTTTTTGCAATGTTTCACGTCGCTCTTCCTAGTTTTCCATATATCGATTTATTATCGATGTATGATATTATGTATATTTGAGAACGAGAATTTTTTCCACGTGTATCAATAACGATGACTAATTGTGTGAGTAACATCGTGCAAACACGTGACGAGAATTAAATGCTCACAATCTATCATGTTTTTTCAATAGATCGTTAACGCGTGGTTCGAAGATGATTCCAACCAATATTTAATCAAATATTTTCAAATAATTATTGGAATTATTAGCGCCGGCGTTGTTCTCGAGAGAAGAAGAAAAAAATATTCGTATTCGTAATTGGCGGTACGTTTTCAAAGACGTATTTTAATATTTATTTTTCGCACGGTTAATATTCAACGAGGGGACTCGATGACTAAGAGACGACTACATAGGCGGAAACAAATCATCAGCTCTAAATTGATATCTCGCGCATTCTACGAGATAGTCGTTGCTCTTATCTTCCTTGCACACTGAGAGTGATTCTCGTGAATCGCAAACTCGAGATATTGTATCATTTGATTCTCGATATAGCATTTTATTTCCTCTCGTAACTAGCATCTTTTCTTTATTTCCTTAAATATATATATCTTTTTCGTCGAAAATTATTTTGAACTAACAAAATTCCTTCGTTGCTCGCACGATGAAAAACCTTTGGATAAATTGATAATATGCGTACACAGAGCCGTCTATATTCGCAATGTATACCTAACTACATACCACGCATGCGCACGTAAACTACTTTTATTGTTAGCAAACTACGAAGAGTAAACTTATGTGCCACGATTATATTTTCACTGCTCTGGTAATCGATACGAAATAGTATATAATAAGTAAATAAACATGTACCGCATATATAGGTCTCTTTATATGGAATAGTTGACTTTTTCCGTTAAACCGATAAAGTTGAAATGTCGATAATCAAACGGTGACGTTTTACTCTCGCTTCGACGTATAGTCGAACGTCCTTTCGCATTCGCGAATCGTATCGGAAGAGATGTACATAATAGGTGTACATGCATACCTGCATGTGGCGTTTTAAACGCGATGCATATTGAACGACGTATAACGAACTCTGCGCGTTATCGGACGCATCCATTATATCCGTTAACGGACATTGTCTGCAGTTATGTAATATCGCCGAATTACACGCACACATATTATTTAAGGATAATATCATACATCTGCATCTAGCTCGATTTAGATATCCAAAATTATAATCCAAAACTATTTATCCATTTTTAAGATTTTAAAATAAAAAGATTTAGATAAAATATAGAACTATTTATCTATCGATTTTTCGAAACTAGTAGAGAAGAATGAGGGAGTTGAGATATTTCGGTTATATTTTTACAAGATAAAAATAATCGGTATCGTGTTTTCAATTATTATCGATCATGCTACTCTATTATTTTAATGACATCTGCGAGAATGAACAGTATAATTCTATATGAATAATATGTATTATCATTATTTTATTATCTATTTCGATTATTTAATTTTCAATAATGTTGATTTTTTTATATTAATCAGATGATATTTAAGAATATGTTGTAACAGAAGCTTTAATATAATAAATAGAATATTTTTGCAAATTATATGTGTCGATGAGAGTTATTTTAACTACTATTTGTTGTTGCAACAACTTTATTACAAATGTACAAATTGTTGCTTACAAATTATTGTCTTTTTAACAATGACTTGCTACGAAAAATCTATTACAATATATTAAATATAAAAATTTTAAAATAAAAGAAATTTAATATCAAATTAATTAAATGAAATGAATGAAATGATGAAAATGAAAATGAAAAAAACAATTATTTTCCAATCGTTTTTTTACATATTTTCTCAAAATCAAAATCTATATTAATATCGCGTCATTTACTAGAAAGTTTCCATTTTATTTTATTTTATTCGATCGTGCAAAAATCTAACGTAATTTTCGAATTATAGTAAAGCACAATGAATATCAATTGACAGCGATGCGCAAGATTATCGAATCTTCAAATAACGAAATAGTGGGTAAGACACGACGAGCGACAAGATCTTTTCAATTTCACTGGCGGAGAACGTCGTTGATGGAGATGACGGCATGCCTTGTTATGGTTGTCCGTAATAATTACGATACGTCGTGACCGGTTACTTGACCGCGACGTTTCTTCCGTCGTCTACCATCATCGTGCAGTCTACGTCGATTATGGATGTTGAAAAAAAAAAGTATTTCGCACGAACGAACGGTCGATCCCTCGTACTTCTCGAGTATTTAGTAAATTCCATCGATTGTTAGGTATACGGGAATGCACACGAAATGAATAAATTCAAAGCTTTACTTTGTCACGAATAAATTGATAAATAATGAAATGGCTAAACAAGAAAATATATTGGAACAATTTTGGATTCTAAAATTCAAACAAATACGAAAGTTGGTATGCAGAAATTAATTAATTATTTATTAAATTAAAAGCAATTGAAATTTATTGTAAAGTTCATATTTTATATATTCGCTTCGCTTCGTTTATCTTAAATTCCTTGTAACTCAATAAATAAACCTCGATCGACATTTTTACATACCAATTTTTGTATTTGTTTTTACCTTCAAAATCGAATTCCAATTCTCCATAACATACGTGATATAATGGACAATAATGTAATTGGAGGAATATATAATTGGTTCTATATATATAATTGGTTCGATAATTAATATTTCCCTTTATATATTCGCGTTTCTATTTGCAATGTCGAACATCTGTCAAGAAGAACCATTCAAGCGAAATGGTGGCCAGGAGATAGCGGAGAATGGAGAAAGAAAGGGTTCCGTGAGAGAGATCCGATGTTATAAGTGTGACAGTTGGAAAGTAGCAATGGGAATGATGTCATCGTACGAATGTCGGCAATGTTCATGCGCTGTAACGTACATTGAATGGAATCGGTATGCGATCATCAATAAAGATGAGAATAAACGAAGAAATCAATGAAAGAGATATATCGATACGTATATTTATCGTGCTTTGTTAAAAAGACAATAGAAAAATTTTGATTCATAATAGAGCATCAAAGAAACCACCACGTGTTATTAATTTATCTTAGTCCGAATCCTGTCTCGTCACTTTCAAAAATAATTCCTGCCCGACCTGACCGACCGAGCAACGTATCAAAGAACGAATTCGAATGTCGAATCGATAGCGAAAAATAATCCATCATCCTACAAATTTCCTGCAATAGTGCTCTATTCTAAAAATTCAGACTTGTAAAACGTCACGATCTACGTACAAAAGAAGAGATTATAGCAGCGAAAAAGCAGCTACAAAAAACGACGAGAGAACGACATCGCGTCAAGGTCTTTGTCGCTACCACGATCGTTAAACTAAATTACGCTTCGCCTCGTTTCGTCTCGTTTCGACGAGCGTTTCGTTCTCGAGACGAATTTCCCCACGCTTAGAAAAACCCACGGCAACGAACAATCGATCATCGCGTGAGAACGCGAGACGAACGCGGTCCGCCACCATATTTATCGGCGGTCGATCTACGGGTAAACAATCTCGAGTTTCTTATCGGGTCGAAACAATGGTGCAATCCTCGCAGCCGAGTGTAGTAAGTATAACGTTATACCAGATAACGTAGACAATGCGCTTCCGGTGTGAGTTTTGCGCACCGCCATCTACTCCACTCGTTTTCCGATCCTTCGGCCAACTAAAGTATATCGTTACACACCGATACGGGCGTGTGCAAAGAATTCCCTTTGTTGTCATTGGATCGTACGAAAACAGACGAAATTCTCTTTCTCTTCGTTGCATTGGTTGAAAAAAAATATGGAACGAGGTGACGAAAGCGTACAAGTCGATCAAATATAAGACGAGGCCGAAATTCTTCGATTACAATGGAATCGAAGCATCGTTTTCACGTGACGATGCAACAACCCGTATAGGCGGCCGTCGTGATTAGTCAGCCGGCTAACTCGCTTAAAGGCGTCGCTGTGATCGAATTAAGGTCGAACGGGAGTGGGACTTTTCTCGCCATGATTAAGTGGGTCGTTGCTAAAACGCTATTGGCCGATTAGCTTTATCCACGTTGACGGTGTCCCTTGCGTCATCATATTCGACCGGTGCTCGACCCATTTTTTTCTGGAATCGAATCGCAAAGGAAATCGATCTCGTGGACGAAACGAGCGGGAATAACGAAAGGAAAATTTTCGATCGATCTTTTCGAGAAAAAGGAAAGGTTAAGAATTTCGTAAGGCGAATAATTGCTTTAAAACGAATGGAGACGACGGATCGAAATGTACGTTTCGTTGTAAAACCGATTGGAAACGATGTCTCCCATCTCGCGGTGAGAGGATTCGTAATTCCCGATTCGTAATTTTAACGCGTTTGTCTCGTTTTCAGGACAAGAGATGAACGCCCCACCGCCGGTGTACGCATCCTCCTGTCCCGCGTTGCAGTCAAACCTGTCGCTGCACAGTTCCTCTTATTACAGCGAATATAGCGGGGCGGCAAGGAGGCGATTATCGTCGACGGGCGAGGCGGACACCTCGGCCACGTCGAGCTACGAGGGTAGCGATAGCTCTGAGAACAGCGACGAGTCTCGTCTCGAACCGGTCAATCAGATCGAGCGAGAACAACTCGAAACGTTTTTCCGGGGCTTGAAATCCCAGGTAAAGCTTTTCGCTTTCTCAAATTTTCCTCTCTCTCTCTCTCTCTCTCTCTCTCTCTCTCTCTCTCTCTCTCT